>NW_024064570.1:0-28751 GCF_009727055.1 Benincasa hispida | reverse complement strand
CAGAAAAGAAAGAGTAAATAGTAAAAACAACGCAAGTTTGTTAATTACGTCAAAGATGCAACTAAGGTTCGCTTTCCCTTGGCGTACACCTCTCGGTGATCGCCGCTATCTCTATGGTGAAACAGGGATGAACGTGATCAATGCAAGGTTATTTCCATCTCTGGAAGTCCTTCTCGCTTTAGTTAACGCATTCATTCCAACCCTCTCCGATAGGCAAATAACATCTTCACTTCTGCTCTCACAGGTGAAGATGCCGTCGAGCATGCTTTAGCTAAACTTAATTATTTCCTTAACACAAATTATATACTTGCTTAATCTTGCTAATTACCCAGGGAATTGGAAAATGTCATGGAGAAAATGGATTATGGATGAACAGAAATAGACAAAAGATGATAATGTAATGATCAAAACAATTAATACAAAGATTAAGCATCTGATACATGGTGTGAATGATAGAGTAAAGAAGATGAATATAAGTGATGAATAGAGTTTAGAAACAAATACAGAAGAGTGTCAACGTCTTGACATAGATCTGAATGGAAATTATGTTGCCAGGTGTGTGGAAGTAATGAGAGGAGAGCTTCCCTCTCAGGCTTGCTCTTCTAGTAGAAGTGACCTTCGTACAGAGCTTCAACGATGAGGATTGGAAGGATTCTTTGCCGGAGACTCACCTCTCGGCCTTGTCTCTGTAATTATCCCGATCTATCTGGAAATCGCTTAGACCAGTCCTCTTCAATCAATATAACACGTCTCTATTATTCAAGTATATCTTAGTAAATTGCAGAAGCTATTTATAGGTGAAACTTGGCTCTTTGACTTCGTGGTCCCCACTTTATGGTTATGGTAGTTCCTGAAACGGCGAGTGAATATTTCTTCTGTTATACAATCAACCCATCAGAAATGGCACAACTGAAAGTTTTCATTTGTCCAAATCCCTCGCAAATGCGATCTTCGATCAATCACGCATGCGTGTTATTTTTATTACCGCATGCAGTAGAAATTGCATTGATCGCTAAGCTCTTGATGATTGTCGCTTGCGCCTCATTGCGATGATCATCTCTTCATTCCTGAATGATGGGCCAATGCGACGTGGATGCATTGTTTCTTTTATTTCAGCCATTAACATATGCGGTGACTGATTTCCTACAAAACATAAATTGAAACACTCTATCTACCATCGCAAATGGTGTTAGTGGTTTATTGACAACATTTTATAATTCACGCATTTGTTAGCCAATTTCTATACTATCGACGCAACTTTTCTTCTTTTTTGCCACAATATCTAAATAAAAAGTATAAATACATGTATTTTACATGTTATAAGAATCTGTCTACATGGGAAAAATTAAGCCTGTAAGACCAAAGGTTGTTCAGTATCCTTGAAGCTAAAGGATGGATCAATCAAGCTTCTAAGAAATGTGAGTCATGTACCTTGCTCAAGAGAAACTTGATATCTCTGGGCATGCTAGACTCCATTGGGTGTGAATGCAGAGAAAATGTGGAGTTCTTGGGTGATGAAAGATTCTAAGGTTGTGCTAGTTCGCGAAAAGGCCAATGACCTTATATTGTGAGAGGAGTGAGATGATGACGAGTGCATACACAGCTTCAATAGCAAGCTTAATAGAGGCTGGCTTGTGACACAAAAGACTATCCCATATTAGTGAAAAAAGGATGCAAGCACTGTCTATGCAAGGAATACTACCCAATGGTATCAGTGAACACCTTTCTTTTGTGAACACTACATTCTAGGTAGAGCAATCAGACCAAAGTTTTACAAAATCTCAGCATACCACCAATGGAACATTGGATTATGTCCATTCTAACCTATGGGACCATCTCCTACACAAAGCCTTAGTGGCTAAAGGTATTTTCTAACCTTTATGATGACTTTTCTAGGAAGAGTTGGATATACTTTCTTAAACTCAGGACCAAGTTTTTTGAGAAGTTTAAGGAATGGAAAGCCATGATAGAAAATCAACATCTAAAACGTTAAAATACTTTAGAATCGATAATGGGCTTGATTTTGCAATGAATACTTTGATAAATTTTGTAGTGAGAATGTATAAACTAGGCATAGAAACAGTGAGGTATACACCTTAACAAGATGGGGTTGCTGAAGAGGTTAAATAGAACCATAACGAAAAGGATTAGGTGTTTGCTCTCTGATGCTATCTTAGGGGAAAAATTATTAGGTATAAACAAAAAAAAGAAAACAAAAAAACAAAACAAAAAAACAAACAAAAAAAAAAAAAAAAACAAAACAAGAAGCTGCAGCGCTATTCCTGTCTTTGAGGGCGGTTCTTTGATTAGTATGAGTGAGAGTGGCTAGATTGCCAACTCAACATGGCTACCTTTTTGGGGATTTGTCCGATCTAGGAGCTGGGAACTCAGTTACACAAGATGGAATTCACTCCTTCCCTGAAGTAGGGGTAAGTAGATAGATTGTTCCCTTAAGGACTAATTCTGGGTCTTTAACATAGTGGCCACAACTTCTTTTTTGAAGAGAGGACTCAGTCATAGTAGGACTGTGACTTATGTTCATTAGAGGAATCAGTAATACTTAAGGAGTTAGATGTAACTACTTGAGCAAAACGGTAAATTGGCCCAGCTGTACTTACAAGCGATCTGTGAAGGGTTATCGCACTGTTGATTGGTTGATATGGACACAAAATATATCTGTAGTAAGAAGAGTGCAGTTGTCGATCTTTAGTGGAGTGTCTAATGCATTGTGAATGCGATGAAATAATGGTATGAAATTCCGGTGGTGAATTATGCGTTGCACATCAAGTTTTCTTAGTAAAACCCAAGTATAAATCCTACTAGGTTGCCTGGTAAGTCTAGGGTCGAACACAGAGACTACTAAGATATTATGCATTACTAAATTTTGATTCCTTTGCGATGGCAAAAACGAATAAGTTTGGTTGGTGTATTGTTTTAAGTATAAATCCTATGCGGCGGAATTGAGTAATGAGTTGATGACAAAGAAAGTTACAATGAGTATGCGGGGAATGGATTGAGAAGGGATTTAGCTAACACGTCCTAAGATTGCGTTCAAGTTATGCGATAATGCTACACACACACAACAACATGTCATCTCTCAATGCAAATGCCATAGTTCCTATTTCTAGGACGCATGCGATGCATACGATAGTGTCGATAGGACTTATGTCTAAGCCTCTATTCTTGTCTATGTGATGATGAATGCTACACACATACACAAGGTGATCGCATACTATCATGTCCTATTTCTAGGGTGCATGCGATGCATAATAGCTAATAGAACTTATCTCTAAGTTTCTATCTCTTGCTTATACGGTTCTAATCTGACTCTCTCAACCCTAGATTCTAACCTAACTCTCTCAAGTCTAGGTTCTTTTTTTAAACTATTCTCTCAAGTATCTCTAAAGGGTGAAGGATGCATACATAAGACAAGATGATTGCATAAAGTGAAGATCTTAGGTCATGCTAGCTAAGTGCATCTCAACCCATTCGGAAATCTAGCTACTCATGCGAAATGTGAAGAGATTGAACAGATGTGGAGATGCAGATTCCATTTTATAAATAAAGTAAGAATACAGAACAACAATGGAAAGCAGGGATAAGAAGCCTAGTAGCAATGTCTTGCTTCCCGAGGCTTTTACACTGTCTTTTACTCTACTCTGCCAAGAAGAATGTTCTTGCTTTCGCAAGGTCGACCCTCTCTCCGTTTGCATGCCTCCCAGCAATCTTTTGAGTACCTAGGAGTGATCTCTCGGTCTTCTTCTCTTCGCTCGCTCTCACATTCTAAGTATAAGAATTACAAAACTTTGACTATCTATGATCTATCTTCTATGTATATGGCGAACTGTGAGAATTCAGAACTCAGAACTATGTTGAACTTGGAACCCTTTAACGATGGTGCCTTCTGTATTTATAGAGCTCAAGGTGAAGAGGCTTTTCTCTCAAATGATTGCAATGAGGATGTCATTAAATTTCTGTCTGATGCACCGATTAATGGTCACCGAAAGTTGAATGTACTTGCTACAGTGTGTCGTTAACGGTTGTCAAGTAAATTCGGGATTCAACTCAACTTTCCGTCCCATCATGATTTATTATGCTTTCTGCTTGATGCGCCGTCTTTATACGGCCACCTTCTTGAGTGAATTTTCGCGAGCGCATACAATCGCAAGACTTTGTGGTCGCAATCTTCCAATGCGATCGGGAACCAAATTCTTTTGATCGCATTTTTATTTGCGCCAACACATTTTCATGCACAAAATAAGCAAATTAGTTGCTTTAATGCGATGGGCACATGCGATTGCAATATTCTCAATTTAATGCTTTCGAACACGATTTTGCATTTTTTTACCGTCGCATTCCCACATTGTTCTACATCCTTGCACTGTAATAACAGGCATTTCTGCCCGTTATCAGTGTCTGCCAGTTAACGGATGGTGGATCCCATGACTAAAGAGTTTAGTAAGTTATTCATGTACTTCTGGAGCTTTAAGCTACAGGTCCATAAGGTCCCCTTAGTAACTCAATGGATTCAAGTAGAAAATCAATTCCTGGGGTTGATTTGAAGTGTTCAAATTAACATGAGGAAATTCAATTATATATGATATAATTGGTGTGATGTATGAGATACATCAAGTGGAGGATTAATGTAAATATGATTTACATTAAGTTCCATAAAATAGAAAAATAACTATGGTTTGTATGTTTCATGAGATAAAATATTAAAACTATAGGTTATAAATATAATATGGTAAGTTGGTTATCATATTTATTTATAAAAATATTAATTATTTGATAATTAGTTTCTTTTTCTCTAATAACCAATTGAGTGGGAATTATTGGTGGTTTTATGGTAACCGTGAAATAAAAGGAAAAATGTTTTCCTAATTTTAGAGGGTTACTACTTTCGGAAAGAAATCACGGAGAAGCTATCAAGTGAAAGTGTTTCACTAAACGATAGCTATAGAGAGACTAAAAGATCGTGGACTTTGACTATTTGATAGTTCATTTAGCTGATCGTAGCTAAATGATCGTGTGGCTTTGTCTATATGATAGGTTGCCATTTATTACACGATCGAGCATATCGTCTATACGATATACAACTTCCTATCTCCCACTTGCTCGATCGTCTACACGATCAGTGTCCCCCAGTCTCATGCTCAAGCCAAGTTCATATAGAGCCCACAACTTCTAGATTCTCACACTGATGCGTTATTTTATTGAGTGAGGATATGGATGATATGCGTAGATGGAATTGTGTTGTGCACTCAAGTTTCCCCAGCGGAATTCAAGTGTAAATTTCTCTGAGTTTCTGGTAAGTCCAGGGTCGAACACAGGGACTTGTGAAAATAGTTTGCATTGATAATTTTATTATGAAAATTTTGCGGTAACCAGTAAAACAAATAGAGTGTCTGGTTTGTTGTTTGCGTTGATAAAAGAAATAAATAAATGCGGCGGATTTGAGAAACAAAAGTTACGTTGATAGATGCAATGAGTATGCGATGAATGGGTTGAGAAGATCTTTAGCTAACGTTACTTGGGAATGTGTCAGACTATGCGATCATGTTACTACCATGCACAGCAAGTCATTTTCCAATGTAAATGCGATGCTCCTAAATCTAGGACGCAAGTGTTGCATGCAAAATGTCCATAGAGCTTATTCCTAAGTCTCTACTCTTGTCCTATGCGTTGATGCAATGAAAGCAAGGTGACCGCTACAATCATATCTTATTGCTAAGATGCATGTGATGCGTTGATAACAAATAGTGCTCATCCCTAAGCGCCTATCTCTCGTTTATGCGTTCTAATCTGGTTTTCCCAAACCTAGATTCTGACCTGACCTTCCCAAGTCTAGATCCTGTCCTTAGACTACCCTCTCGAGTATCTCTAATAGACGAATGAAGCACACATAACCAAGATAATCACAAAGAATGAAGATTCCTTCGTTGTGCTAGCTAAATGCTTCTCAACCCATTCAACTAATTTAGCTACTCATGCGTGAATCACAAAGAGTGAATAGATATAGAGAAAGAAATTCCATTCTTATAAATAAGTTAAGTACAAAATGCTAATGGAAGTTTAAGGTTGAGAGCCTAGTAGCAATTCCTTGCTGACCGAGGCTTTTTACACTGGAATCTCTATTCTAAACTGAAGATGTTCCCGCTTCCGCAGCAATCAGCCCTCTCTCTATCTTGGAGCTTCCAGTGCTTTTCCAAGCTCACTGAAACGATCTACCGGCACACCTTCTTCCTTTCATCCGCCTTAAAATGAAAGAAGACTATGGATAGAGACGCGAACTTGTAAAATAATGAAATAATCGACTGCTTAACCTCTTCTCTGAAGAATGCACTTGGTATTTATAGGGCATCAATGGTGAAAGGCGGCTTCTCTCTCCTGGTTGTACAGATGGGACAGCTTTAATTCTTGATTGATGTACCGTATAATTATCATCGATAAATTTGGATGTACTTTGTGACCGTTATCAGCTATCAACTTAATTTTGATCCTCTTGCTGTCAACTTTCTGTCCCATCGATCTTAATTTTTCTTTCGTCCAGATGCATCCACCATGTTGCGGTGATTCTTCTTAGGTGAATGTTTGTGAGAATGATCAACGCAAAGTCTTGCGGTGAAGTTGTGCTCGACCAATGTATTCCTATGATCGCATTCTTTGCATTGCGTTAATGCATTATTCTGCACAAAAATATAAAGATCGACCGCAATATTAAAGATTTTATGCTTAATGGATGCAATTTAACATATTTCATCAATGCAATCCAACATTGTTTAAGGACTTAGAGCTATGATAACGTGCATTTCTGCCCGTTATCACATACCGAGAGTACCAAGGTAACCATTATGGTGGTGTCCTCACTCAACTCGATTAGTTTCGAGGAGCCGAAGGCCGTTCGTTCGATTTGTGATCATTGTGTTCGTTGTGTTCGTGTTGGTGATCATGTTGCACCGATCGTTGCGTTCGATGGCTGTGTTGCTGTGGACGCTTGTAGATTGATCGAGGGAGTTTGAAGAATGGTTCTTCAAAGGTACGCATACTCTATCCCTTGATTCTATCGTTTAGCATGATGTAATTTCGTGTTATGCATGACCTATTAGTTTCCGTTCTTGTACTATAATTGTTTATGTTTAACTCAAATGGAATTTGAAATGATCCTTCCGCTATTCATGGAAATCCTCACGTCTAATATCCTCCAAGCTAGGGATAGACAAAGGAGAACAATTACACCTCTAGCTAGATATACTGAAATGAACTATATGAATCTGGTTTTGAATGTTGTTGTAGCTCCTACTAACCAAGAACCAACAACCTTTGAGGAAGTAACAAGTTGTGCTAATGCAAGGGATTAAATTGAAGCTATGAATGAGGAGATGCATTGACTAAAGGTGAATGACACTTGGACTTTAGTTCCTCTACCAAAGGGTTACAATCATATTGCCTCTAAATGAGTTTTCAAACTTAAGGAAGGTGTATCCTGTGATCAAAAGATTGGTTTCAAAGCGGTTCACTCAAAGGAAAGGAATAGACTATTCTGAGATTTTCTCTCCCATTGTCAAACAAACTTCCATAAGACTTCTTCTATCCTTAATTGCTTAAAATAATTTAGAATTGTATCAACTAGATGTCAAAACTGCTTTTCTTCATGGACACCTAGAGGAGACAATCTATATGATGCAACCTAAAGGATTTGAAGTAAAAGGAAAAGAAAATCTCTATTGCTTACTCAATAAGTCTATATATGGGTTAAAACAATCACCTAGGTGCTGGTATAAGAGAGTCAATGACTATATTTCTAGTATTAGATTCAAAAGAAGTTCATTTGGCATATGTGTTTATGTAAATACAGGTTCTTACAATGACAAAGTTTACCGACTCATATATGTAGATGATATGTTGCTGGTAGGTAGGTCCAAAGGAGATCTAACCCATGTTTAAAACCTCTTAAAAAGGGAGTTTGATATGAAGGACTTAGGAGAAGCAAGCAAGGTTCTAGGAATAGAGATCCAAAGGAACAAAGAGGAGTCTTAAGGAAATCAGACATGAGGATTTCCATGAGTAGCAGAATGATCGTTTCAAATTCCATTCGAAATTGAACAATAATAGTTACAGTCAAGAAACAGAAACTTACAGGTCATGCACAATACGAAATTACAACATGCTTAACAATCAGATAAAAGGAAAGATTATACATACCTTTGAAGACTCATGCTTCAAACTCTTTCGATCACGAATGCTCGTTCACAACCACCGCAACACAGCACGATCAAATAGCTAACACGCACTCAATGAACTCCAAGATCACGAACCCAACGAACGACCTCCAAAACCTCGAACTCAGTTGAGTTGAGTGAGGACACCACCAAATGGCTACCTTGGTATTCTCGGTGTGAGAATCCAGAAGTATGGGCTCTGTGTGGACTGGGTTAGACGAAGAGACTAGAGGAATAACAATTGTGTAGATGATTGAGCAAGTGGGATATGAGAAGGTTCTATCGTATAGACGAATGCTCAATCGTTTGGAAGAAGGCAATCTATCGTATAGAAAAAGCCCTACGATCATTTAGCTACGACCAGCTGAGTGAATTATTGTACAGTGTCACTCCACGATTGTTTAGTCTCTCTTTGAGCTATCGTTTTGTGAATCCAATTCACTTGACAGCAAACCGTGAGTACCTTTCCGAGAATGGCAACTCTTCTAAATTTAGGAAAACATTTTTTCTTTTTATCTCACGGTTACCATAAACACCACTAATAACCTCCCACTCAATTGGTTATTAGAGAAAAAGAGATAATTATCCAATAATTAATATCATTATAGATATATATGATAACCAACTTACCATATTATATTTATAACCTATAGTTTTAATATTTCATCTCATGAAACATATAAACCATAGCTCTTTTTCTATTTTATGGTACTTAATGTAAATCACATTTACATTAATCCTCCACTTGATGTATCTCATACATCACACCGATCATATCATATAAAATCAAATTTCCTCTTGTCAATTTGAACATTTCAAATCAACACTAAGAACTAATTCTCAACTTGAATCCATTGAGCTACCAAGGGGACCTTATAGACCTATAGCTCGAAGCTCTAACGATACGTGAATAACTGATTAAACTCTTTAGTCACGGGATCCACCATCCGTTAACTACCAGGCATTCCACTAAAGACCGACAGTTGCACTCTCCTTGTTACAGATATATTTTGTGTCCATATCAACCAATCAAGAGTGCAATAACTCTTCATAGATCGCTCTTAAGTACATCTAGGCCAATAATCGTTATGCCTCTGTAGTTACATCTAACTCCTTAAGTATCACTGATCTCAGACCCAAACTCTCCAGATGACCCTCAAACACTTTAGTCGTGAGAACCTTTGTAAACGAATCAGCAACGTTGTGCTCCGACGCGATCATCGTGACTATCACATCACCGCAATGCACAATCTCCCTGATCAAATGATATTTTCGTTCGATATGCTTGCCTCTATGATGACTCCGAGGCTCCTTCGAATTTTCCACAGCCCCACTATTATCACAATAGAGAGTGATCAGAAAATCCATATTTGGAACAATTTTCAAATCTGTAAGGAATTTCCTCAGCCAAACAGCCTCCTTAGCTGCTTCACAAGCGACTACATATTTGGTTTCCATAGTGGAGTCTGTGATACATCCTTGCTTGATGCTTTGCCACACTATAACCCCTCAATTCAGAGTGAACATTGACCCCGATGTTGATTTATGAGAATCTCTATCAGTCTAAAATCCAGAGTCTGTATATCCTGTAAGGATCATATCCTTATCTCCACATATGAGCATGTAGTCCCTCGTTCTCCGAAGATACTTGAGGATCATTTTGACCGCCGTTCAGTGATCTAATCATGGATTGGATTGATAACGACTCAATCCCTACTACATAGCAAATGTCGGGTCTAGTACACAACATTGCATACCCCAACAGCTAAAGCATAGGGAATCTGTATTATCTCTTTAACCTCTTGAGGTTTCTTAGGACATTGATCCTTAGACAATAAGATATCATGCCTGAAGGGTAATAAACCCCTCTTGGAGTCTTGAATCCTATATCGGATCAATATTTGATCGATTTACGATGCCTGAGACAAGGCTAACCTCTTGTTCTTACGATCCCGAATGATCTGAATCCCTAGAACATACTGCGTCTCACTCAAAACTTTCATTTGGAATAGGGCAACTAGAAACTTCTTAATGTCAGTCAGAAACCCTAAATCATTCCTAACGAGTAAGATATCATCCACATGAAGGAACTCTTAGCAAAGAGCATACATGAGCGTGTTCGGATCTTTTCGATTTCATTGTGACCAAAATACAACACGTACATTCTAATAGATAGTTATGCAAATAAACACTAATTAACGACATGCTTCGATAAATAAAACACAAGGGAAAGAGTTCTCAACCAATTGAAGACTCTCTTCAAACGTCCAACTTAATGCAGCAGACGAATCTCTACGCAAACTTTATCATCAAACAACTCAGTCGGTTGCGGAAGCACGATCATCTACACGAACTACAGCAACTCGAACAAGCACGAACAAGTGAACAGTGGGGACGACACCACCAGTTGGAGCCCTTGGTATTCTCGGAGTGAGAATCCAAAGTGTGGTCTTTGTTGAATTTGGTAGAGGTAGGAGAAAAGACAGATCGTGTAGACGATAAGCAAGTGGGAGAGAAAAAACCATCGCATAGCAGGGATGCTTATCGTTTAGATGAAGCTATACGATCGTGTAGGTTTTACTAAGCGATCGTTTAGTAAAAAATAGACGATCATTTATAAAATGTGGCACGCTATGCGATCACTTAGGAAAGCTAAGCGATCGTTTAAGGAAAGGTGTGCGATCGTTTAGTCGCTAGTGTGTGATCTTTTAGACGATGAGCTACTATCGTATAAGCTTTCAAGCTAGGCGATCGTTTACGTTTCCACACCGATTGCGAATTTTCGAACTTTTTGCCAAATGAAAACAATTTTCATTTTATTTATTGGTTACCATAACCGAATGCGGCTGCTTCCACTAACGAACGATTAAGGAGAATAAAACGGCCAATTATCTCATAATTATCCAATTTAATAATTAATGAATATAATCATATTATATTCTTACCCTATAGTTTGATATCATATATCTCCTTATAATAATTTCTCCTCCACTTGATATAAATCATACTTATATCTAATTTCCTCCAAAATAATGTATCTCATACATTTAGCCAATTATATCATATATAATTAACCAGTTCAATTATATCATATATAATCGAACTCCCTCTTGTCAATTTGAACATTTCAAATGACCCAAATACTGATTCTCGACTTTATCCAAGCTACCTAGGGGACCTAATGGACCTGTGGCTCGAAGCTCCAACATCCGTGAATAGCTGACTAAACTCTTTAGCCACGAGATACACCATCCTTAACTGCCAGGATTCCTAAAAACCAACACCCTAACTCTTCTTACCACAGATATATTTCTGTGTCCATCGGATATAACCAATCATGAGTACGATGACCCTTCCAGATGCTCGTAAGTACAGCTGGCCAATTTATCGTTTCCCCTATAGTTACATCTCACTCCTTAAGTACACTAATTCCTCTAATGAACAATACAACATAGTCTAACTATGTGTGAACACCTCTCGAGCCAAGAGAAGGTGTGTGGCGCATACATTCAAGCCCTAAAATCAGCCTTTAAGGGAGCTATCTATCTACTTGCCCTTGCTTTGGGGAAGGAGTGGATTTCATCTTTGTGTAGCTGAGTTCCTAGCTCAAAATCAGACGAATCCCCAAAATGGTAGGTTTGAATCGGTGACTTGGCCACTCCACCCATACAAATCAAAGTACCGCCTCAATGAAGAGATTTCCAACTCACTCAGGATTAAGGTCATGTTACCTATGATCATCCTAGTGAAGTGAAGTCTCTGTCATGAATGGTGTTATATAACGATCTCCCACTTTAGGGCATTACCAAAAATCTCCCACTTGTCCTAAAGAGAAGTGGGGTGTAATATAAACTAGTACAAAACAATAAACTAGGGCATAAAAGCCCAGTACAAGAAAATCTCCCACTTGCCCTAGTCCAGCTCGGCCGTTTTGTAGATCCATGCTTCGAAGGTGACCCTAACACTTAGTCGTGAGAGCCTTCATAAATGGTCAGCAAAATTGTATGCTCCGAAGCGATCTTCGTGACATCACGTCCCCTCGATGCACTATCTTGCAGATCAGATGATACTTTCGCTCTATGTGTTTGCCACGCCAGTGACTTCTCAGCTCCTTGGAGTTTGCCACTGCCCCACTATTATCACAATAAAGGGTAATGAACCTAGACATATCTTGAATAACTTCCAGTTTTGTCAAGAACTTCCTGAGCCAGACGACCTCCTTAGCAGCTTCGCAAGCCGCTACGTACTCTGCCTCCATAATGGAGTCGGCGATGCACCCTTGCTTAGTGCTTTGCCACACTACAGCTCTGTTAAGAGTAAAGACTGACCCTAATGTGGACTTGCAAGAGTCTTTATCAGTCTGAAAGTCAGAATCCGTGTATCCAGTTAGCATCAAATCCCTAGATTCATACATGAGCATGTAGTCCATCGTTCATCAAAGATACTTGAAGATGTTCTTCACTGCAGTCCAGTGACCCCGGCCTAGGTTAGACTGATACCTACTGACTATGCCCACGGTGTAGCAGATGTCTGGACGAGTACAGAGCATCACATACATCAAATTGCCAACAGCAGACGCATATGGGACCTGTCTCATCTCCTCAACCTCTTGAGGCATCTTAGGACACATGTTCTTAGACAAAGTGACTCCATGTCTAAACGGCAATAGGCCCCGCTTGGAGTCCTGCATCGAGTACTTGAGCAACATCTTGTCAATGTACAATTCTTGAGATAGTGCTAGCACTTTGTTCTTACGATCCCAAAAGATCTGTATACCTAGAACAAACTGAGCCTCTCCCAAATCTTTCATTTGGAATTTGGTCACTAGTCAGTTCTTAACTATAGTCAGTAGACCTACATCATTCCCAATGAGTAGTATATCGTTTACATACAACACTAAGAAGACTACTGAAGTGTTGATGATCTTCTTGTATACACCAGGTTCATCAACGTTTTGGTCAAAGCCATACGACTTTATCGTAGTATCAAATCGTATGTTCCAAGATCTAGATGCCTATTTCATCCTGTAAATGGATCGATTCAACTTGCAAATCTTTTGCTCTTGACCTTAGGGTATGAATCCCTCGGGTTGCAACATATAAATGGTCTCCTCAAGATTGCCATTCAGAAAGGTCATCTTGAGGCGGATCCTTGTGATCACAGATGAGAGCATGAGCAGGCACTCTTTAAGGATTCCCCACTTCACAGCCCCTTCCGAGTGAAGACCGGAGTTACGCCAGAGTTAGAGCTCGAGAGAGACTTCTTCACCATCCATCCATGTGCACCAACAACCTTGATGCATTTCTAATGAAAAGCAAGAGATTGCTTGCATCTAGCCTTCCACCTCTCCTCTTATCTCTGTATTGTATTCATTTTGGCTTAATACGTTAATACATTTTGTAACAATGCATCTATTAGTTTTTCAGCTCCCTCTTCTTCATCCTCTTCTCCTTTATCATCGTTTAGTTATCAAAGGTAGTCGCATACTCAATTGTGCAGCCTAGAGATAGGACGCATGTAGCAACCCACGAGAGGTGTGCATTGCGAGAGTATAGTGAGTTAATCTTCTTCGCTTGGTGTGAGGAGTAGCAAGCTTGTCATAAGCCATCGCAATGCTCGTCTATGAGCTGATTAGTTGCAACTAACTGCCTGAGAGGTGAGTAGTGGAAACAACACTAAAGCAGAGTAAGCTTTGTTCCTAGAGATAGGCACGATCTTATGCTCAACGCAACCATGCATTATAGAAATATAAGCATGTGGCTGGCCACCGAGAGGTGTGCAATGTGTTAGTGTGGTGAGTTGGGATTACTCGAGCGACCCAATATAATCAATATTATTATGCGTTAACAACTGCTACATCTCTACCAATCCTCATAGTTAAACTTCCATTGCTCAATCTGTTTAGTTAGGAGTAAGAGTAGCGCATATTCCATTTTCTATCTTCTTACTTTTATTCATCGCCTCAAACACATCACTTCAAAACCATATTGAGTTACAAGTCCCTGTGTTCGTCCTCGGATCACCCCGAGAAACTTGCATTCTCGTTATACTTGGCGAGAAAGCAAGAAAACCTATGACAGGAGCACATGGTCACCGCATACATGCTTAAACACATATTGTATATTTTCTAGTCCAACGCATGACCATCGACTCATGGAGATCAACACATAGCATAAGACGCATATTTTTCCTCTCTCTCTTTTCCACTCATCAAGTTTTTGGCACCGTTGGTGATTAAGAAGTAGATGGTGATTTAACTTTGATTTTCTAATGCGATGGAATTAAATGCACAGCGATGAAAGGGTGGTGTTGTAACAAATGTGCGATAAAAGGTTTTTCTAGCATTTCTTAAGATATTTTACAAATCATGTGATCATGCTATACAGAAATATTAAGCACTACATTTCTCAATGCATAATGATACATTTCCTATGTCTAGGATGCATGCGATGTGTATGGAATGCAGCATATAGAACTTATTTCTAAGTATCTACTCTGGCTTATGCGATCTAATTCGACTCTCTCAAGCCTAGATTCTGTCTTTAGACTATTCTCTCAAGTACTCCAAATGATGAATGAAGCATACATAAGACAAGATCGCATAAAGTGCATAGCTTAAGTTATGCTAGCTAAGTACTTCTCAACTCATTCACAAATTTAGCTACTCATATATGGTAGCTACTCATATATGGTATGAAGAGACTGAACATAAATTGAAATGAAGTTTCCATTCTTGCAAATAAAGTGTTTAAGTACAAAACAGTAAATGGTGTAAGTATCAAGCCAGGTAAGCAATGTCTTGCTTCCTCTGGCGTTTACACTACTCTTATCACTTCAATTCTTTCCCAAGTTGTAAACTCTTGCTCTCGCATGGGTTTGGTGTCTCTCCTTCATGTTGTTTCTGGCAGTCTCTTGACCTCTTCGAAAATTATTTTCTTCTCAAGAATTCCCTTCCCTTGGCTTGGTCTCGCTTGGAAGTCCTCCTGGTTTGGTAGCATTGGGTATTTATAGACTAAAACAGTTCTTCTCACTAATGATTGCATGGATGGGTAGCATTAATTTCCATACCCTGTTGCATCGTTTGATAGTCACCAGAAGTTCAATGTATTTGCAACAGTATTGTCTTCAACGGTCGTCAATTGAGTTTCTGATTTGACCGTTATCAGCTTTACGTCCCATCACGTTGTATTACATTAGGCCACCTCCTTTATGTAAGGTCATTACATGATCATCTTTGAGGTACCCTTGGATCGCCAACTCAAAACGTGCTATTGCATTGTTCTTGCACAGAATAACTCAGCTTAACTGCTTTTATGCGATGAGAGTTAGCGATAGCAATTTTTCTTTTAGTTTTGCGGATTCAATCATAATATTGCCTTTTCACCATCGCTTTCTCCCATTGTTTTAAAAATTTGAGCTTTAATAACTTGTATTTCTACTAGTTATCAACGTCCATTTTCCAGATCTCATAACTATAATAAGCTGCAATGGACAGGAGGATGCGGATCGCCTTTAACATGGCAACAGGCGAGAAAGTCTCCTCATAGTTGACTCCCTCTACCTGGGTATAACCCTTTGCCACAAGTCGAGCCTTGAAGGTTTGTACCTTCCCATCAGCACCCCGTTTACGCTTGTAGATCCATTTACAACCTATAGGTATTACCCTATCAAGCTGAACTACAAGATCCCATACTGAGTTGAAGTACATCGACTCCATCTCGAGATCCATGGCTTTGACCCATTCATCCCAGTCAACATCTTCCATTGCCTTTTAATAAGACAACGGATCCTCAACGTCACCATCTGCTACCATAGCAAGAATTTTTGTGAAACCGATATAGCAAATGGGCGGGTTCATAACCCTCCCACTATGTCGAGGTTCCCTAAACTCTTGAGGTGGAACTGACCTACTAGATGAACACCCATCAACAACCCTTGCTGATGTAGCAAGCTCTTCAACAACTCTTGTTGAAATTTCAGTAGTTTCATTGGAAAGCTCATGCAACATGACTTTACTTCATGGACTGTGCTCAACTCCTCGTGTACCTTTAGGGTAGCCTACAAAGAGGCATAAATTCGACCATGATTCCAACTTGTCGGGATTTGCCTCAAGCACATGTGCAGGGCAATCCTAAATGCAGAAGTGACATAAACTAGCTTTATGCCCGTTACACATCTCCAGAGGTGTTCTCGCAACACTCTTGGAGGAAACACAGTTGAGTATATATACTACAGTCTCCACTGCAAAACCCCAAAACAAGTTCGGTAAGGAAGTGTAACTCATCATCGAATGAACCATGTCCAACAAGGTTCTATTTCTCCTCTTCGCTACACCATTTTGCTAAGGTGTACCCGGTGCTGAGAGTTGGAAAACGATTCCATGTTCTATTAATTCTGTGTTATGGAGGGAATTAATGGCTAACGGCTTTAACACATATAAATTAGATTCCAGATTTGCTATACAAATAATAACACCATCTTTATGAATAAACACTTTATCCACATTAAAACTAACAGTGTGTTTACATTGCAACAAACACTTTACAGAAATAAGGTTCCTCTTAAGTTCAGGAACAATATATACATCATTCAAAACAATAAACCTATTCTGTAAAGCTAACTGAAGCCCTCCTACTGCAACAACTGAGACGACGTGCCTGGTGCTTACATGTATCGTCATCTCAACAGCCTCCAGCTGTCGCCAGGATCTAATCCCCTGAAAGGAATAACAAACGTGATTAGTGGCGCCCGAATCAATTATCTTGGTAGAATCATCATTCTACACTAAACAAGTTTCAAGTACAAGTAAATCATATTTACCTTTATCGGCCTTGGCCTTAGCCTTGGCTGCCTTCCTCTCTTTCAGATAGTGAGGACAGTTGATCTTCCAGTGTCCATTCTGATTGCAGTGGAAACACTTTCTCTTTTCAACCGATGGATGCCTTCTTGGGGCGACAAGTGGCGGGTTAGCAGGCACCTTCCCTTTTCCCTTACCACGCTTCTTCTTCTTCCCCTTTGCAGAGTTAGAAGTAAAAGGTTTAGACTTCGTTCCCGAGGTCGAATCTCTATGGAACGTCCTGGAGGATGAAGCAACATTTGCTACACCCTTCTTCCTCTTCTTACTTTTCAGTAAAGATTGGTAGGTCTGCAACTCGTTGAGGAGAGTTGTAAGGTTATATTTTACTTTGTTAAGAATTACATTGCTAACAAAGTGCAGGAAGCTCTCCGGCAAAGAATGCAGGATTATGCTAACCTGGCTGCCCTTATCGATGATAGACCCATTCAACTTCGCCACATTGAAGTGGACCATCATGTTAAGCACATGTTCACGAATAGAGGTGCCTTCTACAATTTTGGAGTTGAATACATATTTAAGAGCCTCATGCATAAGTTGTTCAGATGGGTTCCAAACATCCCCCACAGGGACTCCACGATCTCACGTGCTGAGACCATAGGCTCATGTTTCTTGGCTAAGACTTCAGAAAGGCTTGCCAAGATGTAGGCTCGGGCCTTCTCATTTTCCCGTGTCCATCGCTTGTATGCCTCCCGAATATTTTGAGCGGCATTTGGAGCTGGAATAGGAGGACAAGCCTCTTTAAGGGCGAACATGAGATACTCGATGATTAGGATCGTCGTGATCATATGTTTCCATGTTGAAAAATTGTCGCCAGTTAATTTTTCGACGCTAAGCAAAGCTAATGTGATTGTTGCCATTTTGAAAAGGTTGTTGCTGAAAATACGAACAAAACTTTATTAGATTTTGCTAAACCACATTTAACCAATTAATTTTGCAAAACAGTTTCAAGTACCCTAAGTTAGAAGACTTCTATTTTTAAATGATGCCTCAATGAGGCAGGACAAACGTCATCGGTGGGGTGATTAGATGCCCCTTCGCTGGGATGAGACATTCTCAACCATTAGGCAAAACCAACTCTTGGAACTGAACCTAACAACCACCATTTTTCGGTCCAAAACTGTTAACCTTTAACAATTCCGTGTAAGTGTGACCCCTCTCTTTCGGTGCCAGAGTTCTGCCCTAATGAGCCAACCGTAGGGAAGACATAGATTAGGACAAGAGACTAAGTTACCTTATCCTCTTACAGGAGATCAAATAAAGAAACACGCAACACTACCATCCTTTAAGGGAACACTCCCAGGGTGCCTCAAGGCGATGCACAATAACTTTATTCAACCCAACGAGGGAGATCGAGGGATATGCACTTCCCTCTCCCACTTACTATGAACACTCTCTCCATNCTCCCACTTACTATGAACACTCTCTCCATCCACCTTGATATTGACCTACCCAAACACCATCTGTTAGGGGGACACGCCAAAGGTGCCTCGAGGCCGAGGGTAGATCTCATGGTGTGGCTTTAAGTTGATGGTCCACTTCAAAGTGGCGGAGTTGAATGGGTCTACCATCAATGGGACTATTTATGAGAAACGTGAAAGGTTTAAGAGAAGCATCTCATGCCCTAAGTACCTCCCATTGAATGTTCTACCTAGGGGTTCATTAACCTAGACAATCCGACTACTGGTTTTAGTCTAAGTCGTCTTATTTTAAAATCCCGCTCATAAACAACGTTTGTCTATGAAATATGGACAAGTTCAAGTAGTCACATTTAAACACTTTAATGGATTGTCCTTAACTTGCTTGCATGCATCAAATCTATCTAATTCACCTTTCCAGGTCAGTTCCCAGGTAGGGGTGTTACGTTTCCGTCAACTTAAATACCCCAACCTAGACAAAACTCGCCTTAGACAAAAGGTCCCTTATAGATAGATTTGCTACAATTTAACCTTTTATTAGTCAATTTAATTCTATTAAACTGATTAAAAGATTAAAGCCCTAGGGTTGCTAATCATATTAGAATTGTGATCTCAAGTCTATGTGATCCAAGTTTTAAACATTTTAAAAATATGTATTAAACCTCAGTTAGCATTCATGTCTTTCTTATTTCTTTTAGTTCTAATTTATCTTTAACTTTTAAAAAGAAATAACTAAAAAATCATTGCGCACAAGTAGGTGTCTATAAAATTTATAAAGTAACTTATGTGTCATGCTTCATGCAATGTCCGGTCATTACTATACATAACTTTTATGTATACACGTAATAACTAAGCAAACATGCTTTTCATTCACCCTTATACTATAATAGTTATAATATAAAGATGATGCATGTCATTACTTCTTATGCATGCATAAATATAACTTTTATATTATTTGATGCATGAGCATGCTCTTACATAATTAAATCATGCTTCTCTAAATTATAATATGTACAATAAAGAGATGATGCATTACCAATGCATAACCTAAGGTGGGATCTACTATATGTGCATACCATATGACATAAAAAACATACATCACATGTAATAAACCAAGGATTAATGGACTGGGATGAACCTTTACAAAGAACCGGAGTGAAATAACTCTATCTATTACAATTTCCACCAAGAGAACCGAGTCTTGAACCACCAGGAGGACTCCATCGTTTAGTAAATGCCAAAGGTATACAATCGCCCAGCACACACTAAACGATAGGTGCAAAAGCTAAATGATCGCTTAGACGACAATAAGGCTGTGAAGCCTAATCGTCTAGACGATTGCTTAACTCGACGAAAGGTAAACGATTCACCATGTATTGCTAAGCGATCGTTTAGTCACTTACTAAGCGATGAAGCTAAATGATCGTCTAGTGCTGCATGTGTTAAACGATTCGTGAGCATCCCATCATCTACACGACCCGATACTCAGCAATCGCTTACCCCATCATCTACACGATACGATCAACCCTTGATCGTCTCCTTCCTCGAAGAACTACAATCATTGCTCCGATCGACTCAAGACTCAAACTGACTTTGAATTACAGACACGGTAATGTCTATTAATGCCCAAAAACGCAGAGGCCTTTACAATCAACCGAAAATGTAAAAGAATTAAATAAAACCGAAGCTAACATCACCGAAAACATCCATTCATCTGCACATCCACAGAAATTAAATGATTAAATAGAGCAGACATGCACCCACCATGAATGTATATGTAATTCATTGCAACAATGAAATTGGAATATCAGAACTTGGATCTGATACCAATTGAAGGATCTCTTAACGAAGAGCATCCATGAGCGCATTCGGATCTTTTCGATTTCTTTGGGACCGAAATACAATGCATACATTCTAACAGATAGTTATGCAAATAAACACTAATTAACGACATGCTTCGATAAATAAAACACAAGGGAAAGAGTCTCATACCAGTTAAAGACTATTTCAAACTAGAAACTCAAAGCAGCGGAAGAACCTCTACGGAACTCTATGCCCCAACAACTCAGTTAGTGCGCAGCACAATTGTCTACACGAAAAGCAGCAACTTGAAACAAGCACGAACAAGTGACAATGGGGACGACACCACCAGTTGGAGCCTTTGGTATTCTCAGAGTGAGAATCCAAAGTGTGGTCTTTGGTGAATTTGGTAGAGGTAGGAAAAAAGAAGATCATGTAGACGATAAGCAAGTGGGAGAGAAAGAGCTATCACATAGCAGGATGCTTATCGTTTAGATGAATCTACATGATCCTGTAGGTTTTACTAAGCGATGTTAATAAAAGGTAGATGATCGTTTAGGAAAGCTAAGCGATCGTTTAAGAAAAGGCGTGCAATCGTTTAGTCACTAGTGCGCGATTGTTTAGACAATGAGCTACATCGTATAGGCTCTCAAGCTAGGTGATCTTTTTACATTTCACACCGATTGCGAATTTTCGATCTTTTTGCCAAATGAAAAACATTTTCATTTTCTTTATCAGTTACCATAACTGAATGCAGCTGTTCCCACTAACGCATGATTGAGGAGAATAAAATAGCCAATTATCTCATAATTAACCAATTTAATAATTAAAGAATATAATCATACATATTCTTACCCTATAGTTTGATATCACATATCTACTATAGTCATTCTACTCCACTTGATATAAATCATATTTATATCTAATTTCCTCCAAAATAATGTATCTCATACATTTAGCCAATTATATCATATATAATTAACCAGTTCAATTATATCATATATAATCGAACTCCCTCTTGTCAATTTGAACATTTCAAACCGATCCAAATACTGATTCTCGACTTTATCCAAGCTACCTAGGGGAGCTAAATGGACCTATGGCTTGAAACTCCAACGATCCGTGAATAGCTGACTAAACTCTTTAGTCACGAGATCCACCATCTATTAACTGCCAGATATTCCACTGAAGACCAACAGTTGAACTCTTCTTACCATAGATATATTTCTATGTCCAACGGATATAACCAATCATGAGTACGATGACCCTTCACTCCTTAAGTACCACTGATTTCTCTAATGAACAATACAACATAGTCCAACTATGTATGAACACCTTTCGGGCTAAGAGAAGGTGTGTGGTGCCAGATCGTTCAAGCCCTAGAACCAACTCTTAAGGGAGCTATTTATCTACTTGCCTCTGCTTTGGGGAAGGAGTGAATTCCATCTTGTGTAGCTGAGTTCCCAGCTCCTAAATTAGACGAATCCCCAAAATGGTAGGTTTGAATCGTTGACCTGGCCACTCGCACCCATACAAATCAAATGACCGCTCTCAATGGCAGGAGTTCCCAACTCACTCAGGATTGAGATCATGTTACCTATGGTCATCCTAGTGAAGTGAAGGTTCTGTCATGAACGGTGTTATATAACGAGACTTAACACTTCGTGGTCAGGTCTTATACAAACTCTTTGTATAGGATGCCTCCGCTCGCATGTCCTCTACAAGAATGATTTGGATCAGACCATCTGTGACAAGTCATAACACTTGTGACCATTCCACAAAGCAGGCCGCATTCGTAGCGTTACCAGGACAAGGTTCCTCCTATATCCATAAACTACAGACTATTTTGGTTATCACTCAAAACATGATCCACTTGTTTGTCACCACATACTTGCTTAAGTTACATACAGATAACCAGGTATTTTATGTTTATTGGTTCGTGGTAAAGCAAATACAACTGAGCAAAAACAAGATGTGAAGTAAATATCGTATATTATACAACACAAGCGTTCGTACAAATAGTTTACAAACTATAGGACACGAGACTTTAGGACATCAACCCCAATACAAATAGGTAACACGAACTCAACGAACTCCAAGATCACAAACCCAACAAACAACCTCCAAAATCTCGAGCTCAGTTGAGTTAAGTGAGGACACCACCACAATGGCTACCTTGGTATTCTCAGTGTAAGAATCCAGAACTATGGGCTCTATGTGAACTTGGTTAGTGGAAGAGACCGGAGGAATAACAATCGTGGAGACGATTGAGAAAGTGGGAGATGAGAAGTGTCTATCATATAGACGAATGCTCAATCGTTTAGAAGAAGGCAATCTATCGTATAAAAAAAGCCCTGCGATCGTTTAGCTATGACCAACTGAGTGAACTATCATATAGTGTATTTCATGATCGTTTAGTCTCTCTTTGTGTTATTTTTAGTGAATCGAATTCACTTGACAGCAAACCATGAGTACCTTTCTGAGAATGGAAACTCTTTTAAATTTGGAAAAATTTTTCCTTTTTATCTCACGGTTACCATGAAAACCACTAATAACCTCCCACTCAATTGGTATTATTGAGAAAAGAGATAATTATCCAATAATTAATATTTATAAATATATATGATAACCAACTTACTTTATATTTTATAACCTATATTTTAATATTTCATCTCATAAAACATATAAACCAAGCTCTTTTCTATTTTATGGTACTTAATGTAAATTACATTTACATTAATCCCCACTTTTACGTTCTCATACATCACACCGATCATATCATATATAATCGAATTTCCTCTTGACAATTTGAACATTTCAAATCAACACCAAGAACTGATTCTCAACTTGAATCCATTGAGCTACCAAGGGGACCTTATGGACCTATAGCTTGAAGCTCCAACAGTATGTGAATAACTAACTAAAATCTTTATCACGGGATCCACCATCTGTTAACTACCAGGTACTTCACTAAAGACCGACAACTGCACTCTCCTTACTACAGATATATTTTGTGTCCATATCAACCAATCAACAGTGAGATAACCCTTCACAGATCTCTCGTAAGTACAGTTGGGCCAATAACTGTTATGCCTCTATAGTTACATCTAACTCTTAAGTACCACTTATCCCTCTAATAAACATAAGTGATAGTCCTACTATGATTGAGTCTTCTCTTCCAAAGAGAAGTTGTGACCACTATGTTCAAGACCCAGCCCTGAAGGGAGCAGTCTATCTACTTACCCCTACTTTGGGGAAGGAGTGAATTCCATCTTGTGTAACTAAGTTCCCAACTCCCAGATCAGACAAATCCCCAAAAAGGTAGGCATGTTGAGTTAGATATATGACCACTCTCACCCATACTAATCAAAGGACCGCTCTCAAAGGCAGGAGTTCTTAAAACACTCAGGATTGAGGTCATGTCACCTATGGTTGTTTAGGTGCAATGTAAGTCTTAAGTATCAACGACGTTATATAAAGAGACTAGTCATCTTGTGGTCCGGTCTCATAAAAACTCTTTGTATAGAACACCCCCACTCGCATGTTTCCACATGAATAGTTAGGATCTACCATCTGGAGTAGTTCACAACATTTGCAAACCTCTACAAAGGGGGTCGTATCCGTAGTGTCACCAGGATCAGGTATCCCTCCTTAATCCTTATACTATAGACCTTTTTAGGCTATCATTTAAGGCTGATCCACTTGTATATCTCATATACATGCTTAAATTTTCATACAATAACTATGGAGCTTTGTTTATTAGATATGAGTAAATGCCAAATAAAATAACTCTTATTTTATTCATAACAATGTGTACAGTCTACAAACTACGAGACTCCGGGAGAATTAGGACACATATCCCAACAGAGTCTATCTTAAGCATCAATCAGTCTAATTACTATGAGAAGATCCTTAAAAGGTTCAACATGAATGATGCAAAACCAGTGAGTTGACCTATTGCTCAGCACTTTAAGCTTCCTCAGCTAACTCTCCTAAAGATTCTGACCAAGAACATCAGAAACAGATGACTGTCATACCTTATAGTCAAGTAGTCGGAAGCCTAATGTATTTAATGATTTCTACCAAACCCGATCTCTTATATTCAGCTAGCTTAGTTAGTAGATATATGTCTAATCCTGGTAAGAGACACTGAGAGGCTACTAAATGGATCTTAAGGTACTTGGTTTGGTCTAAAAACTGAAGATTAGTCTACCAAAGATCAGCTGAACCAAACTTAGAACTTTATGGATATGTGGATGCTGTCTATGCTGGTGATTTGGACAAAAGGAGATCCTTAACATGTTACCTTTTCATTTATGATCCTAATCTAATCTGCTGGAAAGCAACACTATAGCATATAGTAGTCTTATCTACAACAAAAGTTGAATATATGACTTTAACAGAAGCGTGGCTTAAGGGATTGCTGAAAGAGTTTGGAATAGATCAAACAGTGGTGAAACTCTACTGTGACAACCAAAGTGCTATCCATTTATCCTGAAATCCACAATACCACACTAGAACTAAGCACATTTATATCAAGTATCATTTCATTAGAGATAAAATTGAGACAGTGGAGATAGAAATTTTAAAGGTTCATACTTCAGTTATTAACAAAACCTATTTCAAAGCTTAAATTGTTCAAATGTATATAACAGGTTGGTGTTGAGCTTCCAGACACAAGGTAGACAGAACGGTTAGAATAAGAAAGATTAGACGATTGCAAGGCATTGGAGTCAAGGTGGAGATTTTGAAGAAACTTTGACTCAAATACCTTAACTTTTTGTTTTTTTATAACTAACTTTGTGAACAGTCAGCTGGTATACTTTATAAATACCTCTTATCCTTCAAACAAAATAGAGAGAGTTATCATAATTTTTCATAGTCTTCTTATAATAACAAAATCTGTACGCAATCTTCATTAATAAAGAACTCAGATCTTCCCGTGGACGTAGGCAATCTTACCGAGCCCCGTAAACACTGTGTCTCACCTTTTTGCTTTATCTTTCTTGTTCATATGATTGCTTTCTTTACTACAAATCGCTCACCATTCATTCACCATTCAAATCACATCGAATAATCTGAGTATCAAGTTCAATCGTGCATCGATCTTCTCTATTTGTGTCGAGTTGATCGTTTTCACCCTCAAGTCGCACCGAGTATCGTTCAAGGATCATCAAGTAAGATCGAGTATTAGTTCAGTTGTCATCAAGTTCCATTTAAGATTTAATAGAGACTCGCCAGACAGAGAAGAGAATTCTCATCGAGCATCGAGTAGGAAGATGTCGAGCATCGAGTTTCAAGTATCAAGGATTCAACAGAATATTTCTGAGCCTTTTCTTCATCTTTTCAACGTTGATCATGAGTATTTGGGCCTAGTGAAGAGTGGTTAGCCCAAACGTTGGACTCCGCTTATGCAAACCAAAATTGTGTTAATGCTCCCTAACTGAAAAGGAAGTGGATTGCGGCCTAAGAAGAAGCTTCCTCTTCAAGCTCATGAAGACTCGATGTTGTTTTCAATGTTGTTGATAAAATTAAATTTCGTTAATAAATTCATTCATCTTTGCAAAAGAAGCTTGAGACATACTACAGTTAGATCATGAGGGAACGTCCAAAGTTAAAATGTCAACACTTCAATTGCTTACCTTACATTTTGAAAACATGAAAATGCTCGATGATTAGACCATTGTGGAATTTTATGTTTGTCTTCTTTATATTCCAAACGAATCACTTGTCTCGAGAGAGACGTGTTAAGAAGGAAAGCATGTTAGAAAAGTTATTAGATCCTTGCCTAAAATATTTGACAGGAAGATAGTGGCTAATGGGATTTCTTCTCCCTTTTGAAATGACCTTACAAATCCAACCCGAGAAGAACAACAAATAAAGGCCCTATAGGTTTAAGTTTAATATGAGTTTCTTCCAAAGTTAACATTTCATGAAGTTGAAAACATGGGCGAATGTCATGACTGCAAAAGATACTTTTTTTACTCTAAAAGGAGAAGCGTCTCTTGTCTCTTATACACATCTAGATGTGTATAAGAGACAGCTGCTTCTCAGAGTGAAAACTATCCCCACAAACCATTTCAAAGCAAGTTTCTTTTAATGAAAGTCATTACATTCATGAATTTATTTGTTTATTTTACACGAATTGAGTATTTCAAGTACAATCAATGTTTTGGGTGATAATTTGGACAAAATGAAGAGTTCAACACAAGGAGGAAGCATTCACAACATAAAAGTCCCCAACAGTTCCACTAAAGTTGTGTTATTCATTATTCTCTATAGATATATCCTTCTAAAACATAATTACAACGTTGTAATTGCTTAACTTTATTTTAGTGAATTTTCTTATTGTAGTCACATTGCCTCCCAAACATAAGTTGGACTTCGCTAAAGATGCAAACTAAAATTATGTTAACGCTCCCTAACTGGAAAACAAGTGGATTGAGGCTCAAGAAGAAGCGTCCTCTTAATGCTCATGAAGACTCGGTGCTATTTTTAGTGATGTTGATAAAATTATGTTTCGTTAATCAATTCATTCATCTTTGCAAAAGAAGCTTGAGATATATTACATGTTAGTCATGAGGGAACACCCAAAGTTAAAATGTCAAGACTTTAATTACTTACCTTACATTTCGAAAACTTGAAAATGCTCTATGATTAAACCATTGTTGAATTTTATGTTTGTCTTCTTTAATTCCATATGAATCACTTGTCTCGAGAGAAACGTGTTAAGAAGGAAAATCTTGTTAGAAAAGTTATTAGATCCCTGCCTAAAAGATTTGACATGAAGGTAATGGCTATTGAAGGGAATCGAGATATTGCTAAAATTAAAGTTGATGAGCTAATGGGATCTCTCCCCATTTTGAAATGACCTTATACATCAAACCCGAGAAGAAAAACAAAGGAAGACCCTATAGGTTTAAGTTTAATATGTGAAGTATAAATAAGCTCAAGCATACAAACAAATATTCAACAACTTTTACATTTTTCTTTACAGTTTGTTATGTAACTACTTATATCAGCTAAAAATGTATAAATATGCATCATTTACAATTTGTAGTATAATCTTATAGAAGCTTACAAGAAAGCTACAACATCTATAAAGAAAAGTGTGACTTAGCTCTTGAAATAAAAGATTGTTCTCCTTCCTGTGGATGTAGGCACTGTATTGCCGAACCACATATATCATCGTGCATATTTTCTTCTCTTCTTTCTCTTTATCATATTGCATGTTCTTCTTCTTCTTCATTCACTCAGCAAACTCACGAAAATAATCAGAAAGAAAAGAGTTAGAAAGAGTTGTCTGCAAAAAGAGGAGAGAACGAGAGAGAGAGAAAATCAATTTGTTTGAAAATTCATTTTCTATCAAAGCAAAAGGCATCACTTCCATTAGGCAGAAGAAAGTGGATCTATCCACGTGTTGCACATCAGCTGGAAGATCGTGGAGCAACCTAGACTAAGTTTTCTACCTACCAAAAATTATTTGGGGCAAAATAACTTGAGTTGATCACGGTTTGGATCAGCAAAAAGGGTCAGCTTCATCATTTGGGTTTTTTCATTCAAGAATTTCAAGTGTGCAGACCCAACAAAGTGATATCAGAGCAAAAGACTTACAAGATTGCCAGTTTGTGAAGATTCAAGATCAAGTTTATCACTCCCTGAAATGTCAGTATAAAAGCAAATTCTTTTGAGAGTAAATTAAAGGGAATTTTACGGATGGTAAATTGGAGATTTTGGCCTATTGAAGGGCTAAATTAAAAGATATCTCATTCTGTGCCAACAAATAAGCTCACATGAGCTCTTCTGACCTAATTTCAAATCTTACCTTGCACTTACCTTTCATCGTATGAACGCTAATCAATAAAAAGTAAGAAGTATGATTTACATCTTAGGATTGTGACATCTATTATATTCGTTGTAACCTCATATGTTATTGGCTTGCAACTCTTAAACCTCATTCTTTGATTAGAAGAGTATTTCTATTGAGAGTGAAAGTAATGTAAGTAGTGATATAAAGAAAAGACCCACATAGCAAGCCTGACACTAGAGAGTCACTAGTGGAATACTAAACTCTTAGAAAAGAAATGATATCTATGGACACTTTACGAGAGAGAAAAGATCTTCTAAAAAAATAGGTAAAATATTACTAGGGGCGAAAGAAATTAAAATTTTACATTGCTAAAAAATGATGAGATTTATCATGCAAAAAACCTTTGACGTTATATTAGACCTAGAAATAGAATTGTCTAATGAAATTGGTCGGTTTGAGATTGTTCTAAAAGAACTTTAGGAGAAAAACTGATGGGATGAAAATGAAAGCCCTATGTTGCTTCTCTAACTTCTCGCGCCATTGAACCCATACATGGGAAAGTAAAAATGCTCTTAAAATATGAAGGCTAAATAAATAAATAGGATGAATGATAGCTATACGGTCAACCTCTTTCTTGCTCAATGTAT
>NW_024064569.1:0-5733 GCF_009727055.1 Benincasa hispida | reverse complement strand
TATTGTTTAGGAAAAGCATGTGATGTTGAATGGCATTAGTTCTAGGAAAAATTAAGTGAATGTTTAACAGGAAAAGCCAGATACAGAATAATTATTGCTTTGAGAGAGTCATTCTTCAGCTATGATTATTAAAACATTATATCATGTCTTTATATCGTGTGATGTGATATTTGCGAGTAGTATTGAGAGCAATATGCACTTAATGCCTATAACATCAATGGTCCTACTACACTAGGCTACTAGCTTCACAGAGATTTAATTCAATGCTATTTTCCTTTTTCACACAAGTGGAGTAAACGGTCGAGATTAGCCTCAGCAGGTGTATGCAAATAGTCCTAGACTGTCTCAAAAGTTTGCAACATTCTATTAAACAACCAACATGAAGGATATAGAGTAATATACTCGCTATCTATTTAAAGGTAAAGAATCACTATATGGAATTGTGAATCCAACAAACAATGAGATTAAAACTATTGTCTCGGTTTTCCGCACACTTGATCGATAGAACTATGAAGTAAATAGAGAAAGAGTGGATACTTAGTAAGGCTCTCTGAGTCCATATATAGATACTTAGGTCATTAGTCAGTTAGACTTTTTGGTCTGTGGAACACTTAATTTAATATGGGTCGCACATTCATTCCTAGGATGTAACTAGTTTATCTATAGACTTAAGTAAATGCAATAAATGTTTATATAATAAGTAATGATATTTCAATTAATTTAGCCCAATGACCATGTAATAGGCAGGCATAATGACTTATTTGACCTGACGAATACACGAAAAGTTATGTATTTAATAAGTATATCGCATGAGTTGGTGCCTTTAGTTTGACGATGTGGATTAAGGTGGTGAGTGCGGAGACAAAGTAGCATCGAAGTACGAACATACGCTTAACTTTGGAACGGATACATTGCCATATGACACTTTTTCTTACAGATTAGAGGATGTATATTCCTTCTCACGAAGAGCGGGATTGCCTATAGACATTCCTAGTATGTCATGAGAGCTTGATTCTTGACTTCATTCTATCACGTTGAGCGCTTGTCAATTATTGGCTTATCATCTTATGGTCTGTTTTGAGTATGTAAAATCTTCAAATGTACTTATTTTGTCACATCTTATTTAAAGCTCTTGCAGTGTTTCTGCTAGCCCTACCTAAACGCTAGTCTGTCTTTGCTTAGGTTTATATTCGAGAAAGTCTAAGACGATATATCTGAGTACACTCACTACTCATAACATGACTCAAAGCATCCAAGGCTATCACCAGTATAAAAGCGCACGGTATAAATTAACAAACGTCATTAAACACGGTATTGGCAAATGTCACCGATGTAAATTCTTAGCTAAGTCTACTCGGAACACTTTGTACGTCAGTGCGATCTATATAAAGTTAATTAACAAGAGGAGTATTCAATAGAGAATTGAAAAGGTTAGGAGAAACAGACTTATATATATAGCCAACACACAACACAATAGAACGTGAAACTTGGCCTTATACGAATTTCATAAACATTCACTAACCCGAGACACTATGTATAAAAAAATGAATCCTGCACTATTTCTCGTCGACACCACAACACCTAGATTTGACAAATACAACTAATGGGTATATTGAGTTGAAGTTCAGTTCTCTCGTTCTGTCCCCAGAAGTCTAATATCAATAGTTACATAATTAATCAAAAGCTCTATGAGAGAAACAAACTCACAATAGCTCTTTCACTCTCAAAACTAGAGAATCAGACTAGGAACGATCTTAAAGAAAGTTATCTATACTGGAAATCTATTTTAGAATTTAGAACAAAAGACATTATAGTATACTATAAGCATTTGTATAATAGTAAGAGCAAAATTAATCAGGAACTACCAATACTAATTTTCATATATTTTTTCTAGTATGTATGTGAGACAACTCAATTTCTTATACTAAAGATGTGTGCATTAAGATAAAGCAATATTTCTAAGAGAAGTATGTTGGAAAGCAAACTTGTTAATCACTCTACATTACGATTAATGAAAAAATTATATTGAGAAAGTTATCATCCCATAAGAAACAATATATATAGGAGATGAGAGTCAGAGAAATAAGAGAAGAGGTACAATATTGAGATAGAAAGAATAATGAAGAGAGTGGATGAAGAAAAATTAGTAATTAAGTAAAATAATAATAAATTGTTTCAATAAAGTTAATATATTAAATTCGGGTTGGTTTGAGTTTATATTAAGTTAAATCATCCTCACTAAAAACTATTTTACACACTCTTAGTGACACATTTTTTTAATCTAATTATTGTAAGACCACCAAACTCACAGATGTATTATGATATACGGCCACAAGTGCGCTAAACCTTTTGTAGCAACAGGTATTGGGATTTTGAGGTTGATCGATTTTTTCACAGGCGATCCATTCAGGTATTAATTTTATTGAACACCTCTATTATATTTGGAATTTTGGCCAGGTTGTACTAAATTTATGGAGTAATGAGACTTAGATATTCCAATTGTTCTGTAAGACTCTCAGGTCTATCTATTACTAATGAGGTCTGTTAGTTAATAAGCCTATATTAGTAAACCGCACCCGAGATTCCCACATCTTTCATCACACACATTAATTGATTCACACTAAGATCTAGGATCAGCGACTCAACTGTTCATGCATAGCTTAAGACTTTTCTATCAATGCAAAGAACTGAAGTAATTATTGTGGTAGTAAATTATATTCATCAAAAGTGAAGCTACGTATCGTAAGATGATCTTTTAAACTAAGGATTTTAGATAGGAAACAAGCCTAAATATATTTACACAATAATCATTGCCGACCTCTTAGGTTTATCTACTTAATAACATGTAAATCCACTCACACTATCTCGACAATATGGATTATAAGCACTACTCATAAAATACACCTTGGTGAGACTGTTAGTTGGTTTATTAGCGAGATATTATATGCATTGGCTTTAATTGCACTAATTTATAAAATATGTCAAATAAAGAGATCCTCTGATGTTGATAATGAAGAATTGGCCATTTGAAAACAGAACGTTCGCTATTACTTTACCATATCTATATCACGCAATACTAATTGACCCACAAGATTTAGAGTCATCCATATACCCCACAAAGTCTCACCTCATATAGTAACCATAAAGCTAGTGGAGGGTGATGATATATCATAAAAGTCATACACTTATGCAAATAGAGTTAATATACCTACAGAAAGCTAGATACTTGAAGGACATAAGACATACGACCCACAAGGGTACATGAAGACATTCGAGTTTGCACCCATAAGCATCATGAGCACATAGTGAACAGATACATCCTGTAGTTGAGCGCTACTATCTGCAGGTGACCTTCAAGACCTACTCGTGAGGGCCTCTATAAATGGGACAGAACAACTATATCTGTTATGGTGACCAAAGTGGCTATCTTGGTTGTAACAACCAGATCACGTCTTCTTGAGTACGAATCTCGTATAATGAGACAATGAAAATATCTTTCCTCGTAAAACCTGTAGTTATGCCGCATTATAGATGAGGCACCTAAGGCTCACTCGAAGAGAAACTATAAGCCACCGTTTTTTATTGATAATCAGAACAATGATACAATTATGATGAGCTTTGATATGTTTAGATTGTATCAAGAATTCTGAGCCACATAGCCTTTTCTTAACAGTTTCACAAAATGCTAACATACCTATGTTGGATAATCAGGATACGAACACATCCAACAGGTCACAAACTCACTTGCCTTATATGGATGAGGACACTGTTCTTCACAGATCTATTGGCCGAGACTAGACGCAGCTGCAATCCATACATACCCCGCGCCCCCTCGGCTAGTCCCTCGTTCACCGACGTACAGCATTAGCGCCCTTAGGGGGGTGCAACATACACTGCTCCGCTGTCAAGCAGCTAGTGAGCAAGCCAGATTACCACTGATGCATCACAATCCTATAGGAAAGATTGTAGGATTCTAAATATAACGGTCCATATATCTATTAAAGATCCTGCATCATGAGTGATTAGCAGTGTCTTCTATCATGCATGCGTAAGAACATAGTCAGAAGATCTTGTCAGAAGTCCCGATACAACTACCAATCATCGTAAAACCCATTAACAATAAATGTAAGACTTCGTGCAGTTACTCGCATACACCGATAGAACTATTTGACAATAATTTAAATACTTTGAGAAGAGAGATCGTGTGAACCAATACATGATAGTGCAGGTCAGGGAGGAAATCTTCGGACTAGCACTAGATTATCGAGCTAAACGTAATTCTACCGAACAAGTATAGTCATAGTAGAGTCGTATCAGATAGTAATAAAGTTATCAACATAAACCATATACATCACACACAACTCACGAGACCATATAATAAAGGTACATCACATACAATTGATGACATAGAAGCAATTTGGAAAGAGAGGGCTCGAGACCATAACTACTCTTATCTGTGCTATTATCTCCTCTTACTAAAATTCTTTTAGATTCTTGATTCAGTCAGATTGAATTCGCGCTTTATTCTTAATAAGGAACTAGAAGGAAAATTTGGGAGAAATGTGGGCACACCCTTCACGCTCAGTAGCCTTTAGATCTCAATAATAATCTTCCTATGCCTACAACAGTGGAGAGACGCATTCCATCACTCACACATTACTTTATCTCTAACACATCTTGCTATTTGGACTAATTAGTTTATTAGGACGACTTATTGACTTTTCTAACAAATTCGGTTAGGTGCAAACAAATATTTGAGTCTAGTAATGATAATTCAATGAACAAGTATTTTGAATAGGAAAATTCCATAACAACCAAAGCTATTATTTCTCATATAATTTCTCAAATTTTACTTTGTGCGTTCATTTAATGAAATTTAACTCATTTGAAAACAACCAATTTCAATCCCCCTCCCCATCAGTTACCCTCATGCTTTAAATTGTTTAATTGAGAAATTCTTGATTTCTCTATGATCGACTCCGCCTTGCTGCTAAGACTAGTAGTTTGTACTGGTCGGTATGGTTAAATTATTTTGAATGGATTTGGGTCATGAACTTTTCCTTCTAAATTGGCGCATGGGTAATCGAGTATTTTCACTTTTGGAGGGTTTTCAATTCTTTGTTCATTCTTAAATTTTTTCTCTGTATGACCTAATCCTCCCATGATCAAAATTATTTCTTGTATTTTGCAAAGTTTGGTAGGGAGGAGAGGAAACGAAAGAGAGAAACTATAGAACGAAGATTTAGATAACAGATAATTCATGTAGAAAGCACATTGGAGGAAGAGCATTTAGAAGAAGAAGAGGATGCGATGGCCCAGCCTAAGAAGGAACGTATATTATGGGACCTTACTGCATCTAATGTTGACCAGCACCCCCTCTACATCAATTATCCTAAGACTACGGGTAACTTTGAGCTTAAGTCTAGATTAATTCACTTACTACCCGTTTTCTATGGTTTGAGAGGAGAAGACCCGCACAAGCACTTAAAAGAGTACCATATTGTGTGTGATGTTATCCGACCTCATGGTGTTATGGAGGAGCAGATGAATCTGAGGGCTTTCCCATACTATTTCAATGACAAAGCTAAGTATTGGCTTTACTATCTTCCTACTGGATCAGCGACCTCCTAGGTTGAAATGAAGAAGCAGTTTTTGGAGGAACTCTTTCCTACCTTTAGAGCTACAAGGATCAGGAAAGAGATTTATGGCATCACACAGTTTGGAGAAAAGACC
>NW_024064568.1:0-1497 GCF_009727055.1 Benincasa hispida | reverse complement strand
TTTCGTTCCACTCTCAACCTTAAAAGCCGTCCAGACCATTCTGTCTTATCCATAGTGATGTCTGGGGTCCCTCACCTACCACTACCTCTACAAGAAAATGGTGGTTCGTCACCTTTATTGACGATCACACGAGGTTGACCTGGGTCTTCCTTTTGACCGATAAGTCTGAGGTGTCCACTGTTTTCCAACAATTTTATGCGACCGTAGAAACGAGTTCAACACAAAAATTGCCATTTTATGGAGTGACAAGGGGCGTGAATTCATTAATAACTCATTCCGAGACTTCCTGGTATCTAAAGGAATTATCGATCAAAGCTCGTGTGCCTATAGTCCTCAGCAAAATGGAGTTGCCGAGAGGAAAAATAGACATCTGGTAGAGGTTGTCCGTTCCCTTATGATATCTACCTCTCTTCCTTCCTATTTGTGGGGCGATGTTATCCTCACTGCAGCCCACCTTATCAACCGTATGCCTTCACGTGTCTTGTCTTTCCATACTCCTCTTGAATGTTTCAAAGAATTGTATCCCAACACCCGGTCAATTCCTGACGTACCTTTGCGGGCGTTTGGATGTGTTGTCTTTGTCCATACCCATGGTCCCAATCGTACGAAATTCACTCCTCGTGCCCAAAAATGTGTCTTTGTTGGGTACCCTCTCCATCAACGTGGGTACAAGTGTTATCATCCCTCGTCTCGGAAGTACTTTGTGTCTATGGACTTCATTTTTCTCGAGGATCAACCGTTTTTCCCTGTTAGTCCTCTTCAGGGGGAGCGTCCTAGTGAAGAGGCCTACTGGTCCACGTACTCCATTCCTCTAGAGATGTTGGTTGAACCTGAACATCCTAGCCCTGTTCTTCCTAGTTCTGTTCTTCCCACTAATCAAGTCCCTTGGATAACTTACTACAGGAAGAATCTCAGGAAGGAAACAGTGCCGCCTGTCACCTCTCCGACCCAGTTCATGAGTCTGAATCAATCTCAGTTCTAGGTATGAATATCCCTGTTTGTGATATTGATGATTGTGTTGAGACTGATAATTGTAGAATGGACAGAGATATAGAGATTGATGAAGATAATGAGAAAATAAAGGGAACTAAGGAGGATGGAGAAACTGATGGAAAAGACAACACTGAAAAAATAACTCTAGCAAACGAGAATAGTGGAAGGGAAGGTGATTCTATGGGAAGTCCTTCTGACAAAAGATCCATAGATCAGATGGCTAGTTGTAGTAAGGAACGTGGAGAAGAGAAAAACGTGATGCGTCTCTTGATCTTCCAATTGCCTTGAGAAAAGGGACTAGGTCATGAACAAAATTTCCTATGCATAGTTACATGACATATAGTAACCTATCTCCTGAGTTCAAGGCTCTTACTACCAGTCTGGATACAGTAATGATTCCAAGTAATATACATGTTTCCATAGAAACTCACGAGTGGAGGGGAACGGCCTGCAGTTATGGAAGAAACTAAGGAGCGCCTAGCACCGAAGAAATGGGAACATGGG
>NW_024064567.1:0-1085 GCF_009727055.1 Benincasa hispida | reverse complement strand
GGCGAAAATGCGATCCAAAGAAATTAACGTCCGAGCGCATTAAGAGATTGCATTGACACAAGGCTATGCGATCATTTGCGCTTGCGAATATCTGCTCAAGAAGGTGGACGCATAGAGCCGGAGCATCATAGTGGACGCATCTGGGTGAAAAGTGTAATAAATCACGATGGGACAGAAAGCTGATGACGGTCGATTCTGAATTAAGTTGACAAGTCATTAACGACCTACTGTAGCATGTACACTCAACTTTTCATTGACAAATATTCGGCGCATCAGACAGAGAATTAATGTCATCCCATTAGTGCAATCATAAGAGAGAATAAGCCTTTCACCCTGAAGCTCTATAAATATCGAAGGCCACCTTCAGTGAACGAGTTCATTTAGCTTAGAGAATTTTCCCTATAGATAGAAGTAACCTTGTTCATAGTTTTTGTTTTACTTAGAAGGTGGAAGCGAGTGAAGGGAGATTATACCGAGAGATCGTCCCGATGAACTTAGAAGAGTGTCGGGAAGCATTGGAACCAGAGAGAGGGCCGACTATTGCGGAAGCAAGAACATCTTTTGGGCGGAATAGAGATAACACAGTGTAAAAGCCTTGGGAAGCAAGGAATTGCTACTAGGCTCTCTACCCTTATTTCCATTGTCATTTTGTACTCTAAACTTATTAATAGAAATGGAAATTGCATCTTTATATCTGTTCACTCTCTGTACATTATGCATGAGAACCACTTAGCTAGCATAACCTGGGATCTTCATTCTATGCGATTATCTTGTATTATGTACGCGTCATTCGTCAATTAGAGATACTCGGGAGGGTAGTTTAAGGATAGAATCTAGGCCTGGAAAAGTCAGATTAGAATCTAGGCTCGGGAAAGTCAGATTAGAAATGCATAATCAAGAGATAGAAGCTTAGGAATAAGTTTTGTTTGCTATTAACGCATTGCATGCGCCCTAGAGATAGGTTATGATTGTATGTGGTCACCTTGTCCTTGTGTGCATTTCGCATCATCGCATAGGCAAGAAGTAGAGACTTAGGAATAAGCTCTATAGACATTATCGCATTCATCGCATGCATCCTAAAATTA
>NW_024064566.1:0-1054 GCF_009727055.1 Benincasa hispida | reverse complement strand
GATTCCATGTTCTATCAAATAGTCCTAGAATGCGGAGTCCAAAAAATCTCCACATCGATCTGATCGAAATGTTTTAATCCGTCTATCCAATGCGTTTTCAATTTCAGCCTTGAACTCTTTGAACTTTTCAAAGGATTCAGACTTCTGTTGCAAAAGATAAACATACCCATACCTGGAGTAATTATCAGTAAAACTGATAAAATACTCATAGCCACCCCGGGCTTGCACATTCATAGGACCACATAGGTCAGAAAGTACTAACTCAAGAGGCTCTTTGGCTCTAAAACCTTTTCCAGTAAAAGGTCGTTTAGTCATCTTACCCTCAAGGCAAGATTCGCACATAGGTTAAAAATTATCTTCTAACTCACTTAGAAGTTCATTCTTCACCAATCTCTCAATCTTATTGAGATTGATGTGCCCTAAACGTAGATACCAAAGTTGGGCATTTTCTTTTGGAGAAGTTCGTTGACGTTTTGATTGAGTTACGACAGTTCTGAACATTTCAGTATTATGAAGGGAATTAATGGCTAATGGCCTTAGCACATATAAATTTGATTCTAGATTTGCTTTGCAAATAAAAACACCATCTTTATGAATAAACACTTTACTCAAATTTAAAGAAACAGTGTATTTACATTGCAATAATGACTTTATAGAAATAAGGTTCCTTTTTAGTTCAGGAACAATATATACATCATTTAAATTTAGAAACCTATTCTGTAAAGTCAACTGGAGCCCTCCCACTGCCACAGCTGAGACGACGTGCCCGGTGCCTACTCGTATCGTCATCTCACTAGCCTCTAGCTGTCACCAAGATCTAATCCCCTGAAAAGAAGAACAAACATGGTTAGTGGCGCCTGAATCAATTATCCAGGCCGAATCATCATTCTCCACTAAACAAGTTTCGAGTACAAGTAAATCATATTTACCTTTATCCGCCTTGGCTGCTTTCTTCTCCTTCAGATACCGGGGACAGGTCCTCTTCCAATGTCTATCTTGATTTCAATGGAAACACTCTCCCTTAGCAATTGGTGGACGCCTCCTCGGGGCAACA
>NW_024064565.1:0-1060 GCF_009727055.1 Benincasa hispida | reverse complement strand
TTTTTTTTCATAATTAAAAATTAATTTTAATCTCTAAACTTTTCATATAAATAAAAAATTTAATCTCTAAACTTTAATTTTTAATGGTTTAGTTTCTATAGTTTTAATTTTGTAATAATTTAATTTGTGAACTCAAACAATTTAATCCTTGAATTTTAAAATTTGTAACAATTTAGTTTTTATTGTAGAAATTAATGTTAAGGTGTAATGAGATTTCATGCTTATATAAACGATTAAACTAATTAGAAACTTAATATTTTTACAAAACACAAAGTTTACATCATAAAGTGTTGAAAATTGACATATAATTTTGATGAATCTTTTTACGTTAGAGACTAAATGATTACAATTTTAAAAGTATATGGACTAAATTGTTACATAATAAAGTTTAAGAACTAAATCATTATAAAATTGAAATAAAAGGATTAAATTGTTTTCAAACCAAATTTCATGGACTAAATTGTTACTAAGGGGGTATTTGGCCCCTCAAGTTGGTTGGGTTGTGTGATTAAAAAAAACCCACCTACCGTTTGGTTAAATTATTAAAGAGATTTATTATCTCGTTATCCTTGTTAACTTATATTTTTCACCTTGTTATTCGTATCAACTCTCCCGATTACTCTTCGACTATAATAATTACCAACTCAACTCAACTCAACTCTGCACGCCAAATGTCCCCTAAAAATATTTTTTTAAGAAAAAAATTTATGTTATATAATAATATAATATTTTTATTTATGCTTTTAAAAAAAACTAGAAACAAAAACAAGAAATTTTTATTTTTTTTCATTAAAATTTTTTACTCAATTTTTAAAAGCATTTCTGAAAAATGAAAAATTGAGGGCCAAACATTTCTATTTCTAAGAAAATGGAAACTAAAAATAGGAATAACATTATCAAACATGCCCTCATAGTTTTATTTTGTTGAAATACTCTTACAATTGTTGATATGGACATAGTTAAACTAGCTACTTATGACACATAAGTAACAACATGATCTTAATTTAAGAACCTTAGGTTTCAATATTCACCTCTTCTTTTTTTTTTTTTTTTTTTTTTT
>NW_024064564.1:0-7193 GCF_009727055.1 Benincasa hispida | reverse complement strand
ATGAAACGAATGCGGCCACAAAGAAAAGATTCACTTCCCTCTGCCATTTAACGAATCAAATGCTGACAGATTAGGTAGGGATATGGGATTTTTTATGCTTTCTTTGGATGGATATGTCGGGTACAATTCAAAATCATGATAGCTTCTGGAAGATAAGACAAGACCACATTTCACCTGCCCATATGCGGACATTTGCTTTTTTCGCCGCATGCCGTTTGGCCTTCTGCAATATGCCCAGCATGTTCCAAAGGTGTATGATGGCAATCTTTTCAGATTTATCTCAAATATTTTATGGATGACTTTCTCCATTTATGAGAAACACGTATGAAGTCTGCCTAGCCATTTGGAAGAAAATTCTGAAGAATGTGAAGAGACGAATTTGGTGCTTAACTGAGAAAAATGCCCACTTCATGATTGAAGAGGGTATAGTGTTGGGACACACAAGTCTCCCGCAGAAGGGTTGGAGGTGGACAAAACAAAGATTGAAAGCATTGAAAAACTCCCACCCCCACCAGCGTGAAGGCTGTGTGAAGCTTCTTGGGGCACCGCATGGATTTTACAGATGATTCGTCAGGACTTTTCTAAAAATAGCACGACCATAGATCGTTTTAACAAGTGGACAGAAAGTTTGAATTTGACAACAATGCCTCAACACATTTGAATTTTAAAAGATGCGTTGATTACCGTTCTGTCTTGATTGACGCCGGATTGGACATTGCCATTCGAAATCATGTGCGACGCAAGCGGGTATGGAGTCGCATTAGAGCAAAAGAAGAAAACCATTTTGCCACCACATCGCATATGCGAGTAAAACTCTGAACCCTGCTCAAATCAAATTATACCACCACTGAAAAAGAACTCTTGGCTGTGATCTTTTGTGTTGGAAAATTCTAGGCATATCTATTGGGAACTAAGGTACTCATTCACACTAATCACTTAGGCAATCAAATATTAGATGACAAAAAGGACGCAAAGAAGGTTGATCAGATGGGTTCCTCCTTCAAAAATTTGATATCGAAGATAATTGATCGGAAGGGGACAGAGAATCAATTTGCGGATCACTTTCCAGGACTGGAAAATCCCGAGCGTTGACCGCAATGAATCTGAAGTAAGTGTATGGTTTCTAGATGAGCAGCTGTTTCACATAGAAGAACTGCCCTGGTATGCGGACATCGTTAATTATTTGGTTTGGAAAAAAATTCCTGAAGATTAAACCTACCATTAACAAAAGAAGCTCAAGCATGAATGCATGTTTATTATTGGATGAGCCGAATCTGTATAAAAGAGGTGCAGACAAATCATTCAATTATGCTACCAAATGTTGGCTTAACAACGTATATTGTCACAGTTCCACATTCGCCATATGGAGGGGCACTTTGGAGGACACCGTACTACAACCAAAGTTTTGCAAAGTGGATTCTTTTGGCCTTCATTATTTAAGGGATGCTTTCTGACTACGCAAGTGAAATGTGATCGGTGTTAATGCACCGGTAACATTTCATGGAAAAATGCAATGCCAATGAACACTATCTTAGAGCTGGAATTATTTGACATCTGGGGGATTGATTTCATGGGGCCATTCCCTCCTTCACATGGTAAGCACTATTTTTTATTGGGCCATCATTATGTCTCCAAGTGGGTAGAGGCAATAGCATGCGCCGCAAGTGATGCGGGGTTAGTCTCCCCAATTCCTAAGAAGAATATTTTCACTCATTTTGGCATTCCCCATGCCATCATAAGTGATGAAGGATCACACTTTGTCAATCACAATATTCAAGGGAGTTTGTTGCAGTAAGAACAATATCCTCCATAAGGTGGGCCACTCGCATACCATCCACAAAACAAATTGAGCCAGGCTGAAGTGCCATATCGATGAAATTAAATTTGATTTACTTGAGAAAGGTAAGTAAAAACCTTCCGGAAAGGATTGAGCAACTAAAAGCTTGATGATGCTTGTGGGCATACCGGACCACATTTAAAACAACCTATAGGTATGACCCCCTATGGCGTTGGTATTCAGTAAGGCAGTTTCATTTGCCTCTGGAGCATTAGAGTATAAAGCATTGTGGATGGTCAAGAAACTGAATTTGATTTGAAAGAACAGCAGGGGAAGCGCGAAAACTGCAGTATATTTGGTCAAGCTTGTAAAATGGATGGATCAACGGCCATATGAAGATATGCAGAAGATTATAAGAGCGCCACAATCAGCGCTGACATGATTAAAACAAAGGAGTAAAGATCGCCGCAGGATGGATGCATCAATACTAATGCGGGCGGCGCTAAATTGGCGGGTGTACTTCTTCCTTATCTTTACTTCAAAATTTGCGTTATCACACTGCATATTACTTTTCAAAGTTTTATCACCACATCCTCCTTGATTACTCAATCATATCACAGGTAGATAACTTGTAGTTTACCGCATGTTTCTTTGCAAGTATGATTTCAATGATGAAAAATATGCTTCTATTCTTTCGTGATATACTAAGTCAACTTAAATCTTAAGATAGTTACCTCATAAAATATTTCTAGAAGTTAGGAGTTTGCTAGCTTTATTTCAAACTCCCTTTACAAGTATTCTATGACCATCGCATGACTTATTTTAATTTTTTTTTTTGCAATGGCAAAGATAAATTGGGGGTGAGTATTATTTTTTGACCTTCTATAAAAGGAAGATATATATATATATATATATATTTGAGAAATACAAACTCCACTGTCAACATAATGGGAAACCCATATTGATAAGAGTTAAGTTGTGAAAAGGCAATTACCCGTAGTTAGATGTCGAAATGACACACGTGGGGGCAAGCCAAAACGAAAGTAAGTCACCAGGATCAACACATAAATCAATGACCGCAACTCCACTACCAAATCGGTATGAGTTTAGTCTGAGAAAGAGTGCATTGCTCGTAGTTAGATGTCCCCATGACACACATGGGGGCAAGCCAAAACGAAGGCAAGTCACTCGGATCAGTGCAAGGTTAGAAAAAAATAGCAATGAAGTAAATTTTGTGCAAGGATAAATCATTTGACACCCCAGTGGAAATTTTCTTTTTAAAATAAATCATGCGATGTTCCCGAATTTAGTCAAGCCCTTTTAAAAGTTAAGCTTGCAATCTATAAGTCTTAGAAATATTTTAGGAAGAGACTTGAATAAGACTTCAGGAAATTCTGGCATATAGGATTTGAACGAAGTATCCTTGAGAAATCTAGGGAAAGAACTTTGCGGTTAACTTGTTAAAGGAATCTTTAGCTTATGCTTGAGGACAAGCATTGTTTAAATTTAGGGGTGTGATAACGGGCAGAAATGCACGTTATCATAGTGCTAAGTTCTTAAACAATGTTGGATTACGTTAATAGAATGTGTTAAATTGCATCCATTAAGCATAAATTCTATAATATTGCGGTCACATGCGTCCAACGCATTAGAGCAATTGATCTTTACATTTTTGTGCAGAATATGCGTTAACGCAATGCAGGGATTGCGATCATAGGAACACACTGATCGAGCGCAACTTCACCACAAGACTTTATGTTGATCGTGCTCACAAGATAATCGCAAAGAATGAAGAATCCCTCATTATGCTAGCTAACTGCTTCTCAACCCATTCAACTAATCTACTCATGAATGAATAACAGAGAGTGAACAGATATAGAGAAAGAAATTCCATTCTTATAAATAAGTTGAGTACAAAATGACAATGGAAGGTAAAGGTAGAGAGCCTGGCAACAACTCCTTGCTGGCTGAGGCTTTTTACACTGAATCTCTAATCTAATCTACAACTGTTCTTGCTTCCGTAGGCGTCGACCCTCTCTCTGTCTTGGAGCTTCCGGCGCTTTTCTAAGCTTACCAGAACGATCTACTAGCACACTTTCTTCCTCGCGTCCGCCTTAAAGTGAAAGAAAAACTATGGACAGAGGCGTGAACTTGTAAAGTGGTGAATTAATCGAATGCTTGACCCCTTCTCTGAAGAATGCACTTGGTATTTATAGAGCTTCCATGGTGAAAGGCGGCTTCTTTCTCCTGGTTGTACAGATGGGAAGCTTTAATTCCTAACTGATGTGCTGGATAATTGTCACCGATAAAGCTTAATGTACTTTATGACCGTTATTGGTTGTCAAATGTTGTCTCGTCTTCTAAAATTTTCCACCAAGGTTCGACCTCCGGAACAAAATCTGCACCTTCAACTTCTAACTCTGGAAAGGGGAAGAAGAAGAAGGGTGGTAAAGGGAAAGCCAATGCGCCTGCTAACCTGCCACCTGTCGCCTAGAAGAACCATCCACCGCCAGTTGAAAAAGGAAAATATTTCCACTATAACCAGGATGGACATTAGAAGAGGAATTGTCCTCGTTATCTGAAGGAAAAAAAAGGCATCCAAGGCTAAGGCCAAGGCAGACAAAGATGAATGTGATTTACTTATGTTAGAAACTTGTTTAGTGGAGAATGATGATTCTGTTTGGATAATTGATTCGGGCACCCCTAATCATGTTTGTTCTTCTTTTAAGGGGATTAGATCCTAGCGACAGTTGAAGACCGGTGAGATGACGTTGCGAACAGGCACTGGGCATGTCGTCTCAGCTGTGGCAGTGGGAGGCATCCAGTTAACCTTATAAAATAGGTTTCTTGTATTAAAAAATGTCTTTGTAGTTCCTGAATTAAAAAGGAACCTTATTTTTGTAAAGTGTCTGTTACAATGCAATTATACTTTTTTTTTTTAAATTGAATAAATTTTTTATTCATCAGGATAGTGTTGAAATTTGTACAACTAAACTGGAAAATGACTTGTATGTGCTAAGACCGTTAGCCTTAAGTTCCCTCCATAACATAGAAATGTTTAAATCTGTCATAACTCAATCTAAAGGCCAACGAGTTTCTCCAAAAGAAAATGCCCAACTTTGGCACCTTTGATTAGGGCACATCAATCTCAATAGGATTGAGAGATTGGTGAAGAATGACCTTCTAAGCGAGTTGGAAGAAAATTCTTTACCAGTGTGCGAATCTTACCTTGAGGGTAAGATAACTAAAAGACCTATTAACTGGAAAAGGTTATTGATCCAAAGAACTTCTAGAATTAGTACATTCCGACTTTTGCGGTCCTATGAATGTGCGAGCTCGAAGAGGCTATGAGTACTTTATTAGTTTTACTAATGATTACTCGAGATATGGGTATGTCTATCTGATGCAACGAAAGTCTGAATCTTTTGAAAATTTCAAATTATTTAAGGTTGAAGTTGAGAATGCTTTGGATAGACGAATTAAAACACTTCAATCAGATCAAGGTGGAGAGTTTTTGGATTCTGAGTTCCAGAACTATTTATTAGAACATGGAATTTGTTCCTAACTCTTGGCACCGAGTACACCTCAACAAAATGGTGTAATGGAGAGGAGAAACAGAACCTTGTTGAACATGGTTCGTTCGATGATGAGTTACGTTTCCTTACTAGACTCATTTTGGGGTTTCGCAATGGAGACTGCAGTATACATTCTCAACTATGTTCCTTCTAAGAGTGTTGCGAGAACACTTTTGGAGTTGTAGAACAGGCTTAAAGCTAGTTTATGTCATTTCCACATATGGGGTTACCAGCACATGTGCTTGAGGGATATCTCAAGAAGTTAGAATCACGATGAGGTTGTGCCTCTTTGTAGGCTACCCCAAAGGTAAACGAGGGGGTTACTTTTATGATCCATTCGAAAACAAGGTTTTTATTTCCACCAGCGCTACTTTCTTAGAGGAGGGTTATATCAGGGAGCATAGTCCATGTAGTAAAGTCGTGTTAAGTGAGCTTTCCAAAGAAACTACTGAAACTTCAACAAGAGTTATTGAAGGACCTGCTTCATTAACCAGAGTTGTTGATGATAGTTCATCTGATAAGCCAGTTCCACCTCAAGAGTTGAGAGAACCTCAATGCAATGGGAGGGCTACGAACTCGCCTGATCGCTATCTGGGTTTGACGAAAATCCTAGCTATGGTGGAAGATGACGACGTTGCGGATCCGTTGTCCTATCAAAAGGAAATGGAGGATGTTAACCAGGATGAATGGGTCAAAGGCATGAATCTCGAGATGGAGTCGATGTACTTCAATTCAGTACGGGATCTTGTAGATCAACCTGATGGGGTAAGATCCTTAGGTAGTAAATGGATCTACAAGCACAAACGGGGTGCTGATAGGAAGGTGTAAACTTCAAGGCTCAACTTGTGGCAAAGGGTTATACCCAGGTGGAGGGAGTCGAATATGAGGAGACTTTCTCACCTGTTGCCATGTTAAAGTCGATCTGCATCCTCCTATCCATTGCCGCTTTATTATAATTATGATATCTAGAAAATGGATGTCAAGACGACTTTTTTGAATGGCAATCTTAAAGAGATCATTTACATGGTGCAGCCCGAAGGATTCATTGCCAAAAGTCAAGAGCAAAAAGTTTGCAAACTGAATCGGTCTATTTATGAGCTGAAGCAAACATCTCGATCTTGAAATATTCAGTTTGATGTTGTGATCAAATCGTATGGCTTTGATCAAAGCGTTAATGAACCTTGTGTTTACAAGAAGATAGTCAACAGTTTAGTAGCTTTCTTAGTGTTGTATGTAGATGATATACTACTCATTGGGAATGATGTAGGTCTACTGACTGCAGTTAAGAACTAGCTAGCAACCCAATTCCAAATGAAATATTTAGAAGAGGCTCGGTTTGTTTCGGGTATATAGATCTTTCGGGATCGTATGAACATATTGCTAGCGCTGTCTCAGGCATCGTATATTGACAAAATCTTGCTCAAGTATTCGATGCAGAACTCCAAAAGGGGCCTACTACCATTCAGGCATGGAGTCACTTTGTCTAAGGACATGTGTCCTAAGACACCTCAAGAGGTTGAGGAAATGAGACGGGTCCCATATGCATCTGCCGTTGGCAATTTAATGTATGTGATGCTCTGCACTAGGCCAGATATCTGCTATGTTGTAGAAATAGTCAGTAGGTATCAATCTAACCCAGACCAGGGTCACTGGACCGCAGTTAAGAATATCCTCAAGTATCTTCCGAGAACGAGAGACTACATGCTTGTGTGTGGGTCTAGGGATTTGATTCTTACTGGATACATGAATTCTGACTTTCAGACTAATAAGGACTATCGGAAGTCCACTTCAGGATCAGTATTTACTCTTAACGAAGGAGCTGTAGTGTGCGGAGCACTAAG
>NW_024064563.1:0-8934 GCF_009727055.1 Benincasa hispida | reverse complement strand
AATAAATTTAAACTCTACAGTAAACGTTTACAATTCCTTGGTTTTTTTTAAATTAAAAAAAATTGATGAATAAATGTTTTTTTAACAATATGTCGATTGGAAGATTGAACCTCAGACTAAGTATAAGTTCATGTCAGTTATGTTTAGTATCATGTTGGTTGATGAATAAATCCTTTAGACTTTATTTATTTCCACTATTCCATTACAAAATCCATAAAATCCCAGTCCCGTCGTCATCACACCAAAACTTTATCTCTAACCTTTTTCTCTATTTCTTCCATAAAACTCAATTATTTTAGTTTTTTTTTTAATACTACGGTGTTTTACTTCATTTTGGTACCTATGTGAAACCCGGATTTTCATTATTCCTACTTAAGCAGGTGGCTAAGGAAATTTTAAGTGGTTGAATAGAATTTTCCTTGAGTAGTTTTGAGTTAAGCTTTAATTGATGAAAAATTGGCTAAGTGTTGGACCTAGGCATTGCTATGCATTGCACAATTTGGAGAGATTACTTGGGCAAAGGGAGAAGAAAAAGTGTGAATTTGGAAGCTTGAATTTTGGGAAAAACTTATGGAAAATTGGCTAAGTATAAACCTATATGTTGGATGTGTTGGATGCATTGGATGATGGATGCATTGGATGCGATTGGATGCGTTAGATGATGGATGCATTAGATGTTAGGATGATGGATGCGTTGGACTGCGATGGATGCATTGGAAGTGTCTGGTTGCTCCATACGGCTAAAGCGAAAGAAAGTTGAAAGTGATGCGTTGGAAAGGTTGGGATGGCACAAGAGTCGGTGTGGCAAAAGGCATACAGACGCAAGGGTAGGCGAGGACGCGGGCAAGCATGCGCTAGAAAGTGGCATGAACGTCGATGCTAGCGCCCATGCGTCGAGTGGTCTGAGCGAGCCCTGCGAGCGATGCTAAGCGCCCATGCCGAAGTGAGCCCATGCATCGATGCTAGTGCCCATGCGTCGAGCGCTTTGAGCGAGCCTTGCAAGCGATGTCGAGTGTGCCATGCGTCGATGCGCACCGAGCGAGCCTTGCAAGCGATGTCGAGTGAGCCCATGCGTCAAGTGGGCAAACGCTGCCAAACGCCAGCCATGCGCGAGGCAGGCCAAGTGCTGCCAAAGGCCCAGCCATGCGTCGACGGGCCAAACCATTGCCAAACGCCCAGCCATGCGTCGAGTAGGCCAACCGCTGCCCAAGTGTCACAATCTCTCTTTCAAGAGGTTCTCTTACGATTGTGCGGCACTTGTTCCGCTCACGAACAAGTCAGCCAACTCGAATACAGACTGTCGGTGGCACACCGAGTGCCTCTCGCAACCTCCACCCCCGTTTTAGGGAAAACGATTTTTAGAAAACAGGTTTGGAGAAAAGTTTCGTAAGTAGTTTTTGTAAGTGCGAATAAAGAAAGAAAGATTATAGTAGGCTAGAAAGCATATAAGCAACAACAACAGCTTTATAGATACTTACTCTGGATATGCGGAAGTGATGATTAGTCTTATCCCTATATAGTACATTCTGAACAAAAAGCCAACTGGCACCCTTGCATATCAAAAGGGCGAGTGGTCACTTACAATGAAAGTGTAAAGAAAGCAAAGCTAACTAAGCTATAACAATACATGATATGAAAGTATGCTAGAAAGGGGTTGGATCGGGCATGCAGCCATGGGCAACAGGCCTCGGACAAGCATGACCATGACATTCTTCCCCACCAATTTTGATTGACGTCCCATCAACCGACCCTGTTCAAAATCTGCGATGCTGGAGCTGCATTCTTTAAATCTTCGGCCCACACCCAACTGATCTCTTCGTCGGGGGAGAACCTTCCATTTCACTAAGAACTCTATCAGTTCTCGTTTTGGGTCTTTCCAATACGACGCGTTACGTTTATTCAATTTGTGCAACTTTTTTCCCTAGCGGAATTCTTCATCGTGACCGAGTGGACGCCTTAGCATATTTCGTTGTTCATCTTTGGGATCGGGATGATAGGGCTTCAGGATACTCACATGGATGACAGGATGAATCTTCATCCATAAGGGTAACTGAACCTTATATGAGGTTCTCCGACCTTTCTCAATTACCTCTTCACTAGACCTTCATATTTCTTTACTAGCCATTGGTCTCTCTGGTCTCGAAAACGAAACTGTTTCGGTCGTAGCTTGATCAGGACCTTGTCCCCAGCTTGAAACTCGAGGGCCCTCCGCTTCTTATCAGCCCACTTCTTCATCCTTCTTGACGCTCTTTCCAGTGGTATGAGCTATCTCAGAGGTTTTGCTCCACTCCTTAGTGAAGTTATGTGCCTGAGGACTTTTGCCTGCGGTAAGGTGGTCCACCAAGTGTGGACATAGTGGCTGTCTACCGCACACCACTTCGAAGGGCATTTTTTCGGTCGTGGAACTCTGCTGGCTATTGAAGCTGAACTGAGCCACATCTAACAACTGGACCCAATTCTTCTACCTAGCGTCGATAAAGTGACGCCAGATTCCTCGAGATACTAATCTCTCTCTTTTTCTTTTTTAACAAAGACAACAAACACATCGGGTATTTTTGTCCCAAATTTTCCAGCATCCATCGTATTTTTAGTCAATTTTGGCATGGTTGGAGTAAAATATGGAAATAACCTCAAGTTCATTCGTTCCTCTAGAAAAAAAAATCGTTTGATTTTAGTGGTAGAATTGAAAAAAACCGTCATCGAAATGGAGCTTTCCATTAACCTAACCCATTAAAATGATTCAAACTCGACCCATTAATTGTTTAACCCAAGTTTGCTGACTAGGTAATTTTCTAAACTATTTAATTTTTTTTTTTTGCCAACTCAGCTAGTTCCAATCCTAATTTAATGATAGGGGTTAATCTTAAACTTTATGAAAAGTAGTTGAACTAAAATTAAAACTTAAAAGTATGTGAACAAAAGTAGAATGATGATTAAAGTATGGGGATCAAAATGATATTGTAATATATATTTTTTTAAACATATATATTTACATTCACATTAAATTTAAAGTTACTAAATAGGAGCGAAACTCGTATTGATATATGTTTTCGTTTCTTATTAGATATCAATAACGAAATATATGACCTAATTTTCTAATAAAGAGGCTAAAAGATATTTAAAATAAAGCACTAGAGAAAACAACGAAAGCGGGGATAGCTCAGTTGGGAGAGCGTCAGACTGAAGATCTGAAGGTCGCGTGTTCGATCCACGCTCACCGCATTTTTTTCCCCCTTAATTATAGTTCTATTTTGTTTGGACTCATCGTGGGCCGATTTTTCACTGCCTGGAAGTTCCTTTCTGGGTGAAAACGGCCCACTTCATTTTTTTTTTCTTTTTTCGCTTTCCTTCCCTTTATTGTTGTTTTTATTTTTTCCTTCTTCTAAATATCAAATTTTTTCTTGTTGTATAATAATAAAAAAAAAAAAATTAATAATCTTAATTAATATTTTACAAGTGAAAAGGTTTAGACTCTCCGTTGGCTACACTTTTTACTTAGATTACATTTAAAAGTTCAAAATCATATATAGGCAATTACTTAGTCGAGATTATTATAGATTTAATCCTTTTCTAAAACTTATTTTAGTAAATATCTAAATATTTTGATATTTTCCTATAAAGGATTTAATACTATTTTTAGATAAAAATACTCTTTGTGATGGGTTGAAGAGGAAAAATTGGAGAGAGAAAATATATTTAATATATATTTTTCCATATTTAAAAAATATCTTTAATGTTGGAGTGAAAAATACATTTATTATATTTAATTAAGAATTTGAGATTTCTTCAAATTTTCAAATATCAAATTTTCAATTGGAGAAAGAAAATGTATTTAATATTAATGTTCATTTGACGCATTTGACATGTCAAACAACTAATTTTTTTTGACGAATTCGTTGGTTATTTTAAATATATCTTAGAACATTTTTTTCAGATGCCTTGCAAATACTTTAACCAATATATAAAATATACCACAATAATAAATAAAAAATTGACTTAATTATTCAATATATAATCCCCAATATGTGTGTACATGTGTGTGCGTGTGCATGCTCGTACCTGCGTGTGTGTTGGGTATGCGTGCGTGCGTGCATGTGCGTGTGTGGGTATGCATGTGCCTGGGGTGTGTGTGCGTGTGCCATGCATGCACGTGGGGAGTCACACTTGTGACAGAAAACTACAAATATTTCAAATGGGGAAGAATCTCAACTAATTAAATATATAATAAATACATCCAAAAATTAGATGAAATTTATTGAGATTTATGACTACTTACATGAAATTTATGATATATGATTTATTTTTTTGAGCATTAAGTGATTATATACACGTGGTATATTTGAAATTGTTTAAAATAATTTTGAATGACATATATGTTTAGAAAGTTGTTAAATTTTTGATTTATTGGGATTAATAGATTCTGGTATAAAATAAATATATTTGGGATTTATGTTAAAAACCGTGTCAATTTTCTTATTTATACTATGATTATTTCATATATCGGCTAGAACATTTGCAAAATCTAAAACAAATGTTTAAAGTATATTAAATAACCATGAATTCGTTAGAAAATCAATTGCTTGATACGTCTAATCGTGTTAAATGAAAAATATAATCGTATTAAATACATTTTTCTACTTCTAGTTTAAAAATGGGAAGAAATCTTAAAATAATTGATATAATATAATAAATTCATTTCATCTTCCAATATTAAAGATGTTTTATAAATATGAAAAAAAATATCATAAATGCATTTTAATCTCTCCAGCTGCCCACCAAAAAAGAAGTAATAATTGTAGGTTGGGGCCCTAAAATGGTAATTGGATATTATTTTTTGTTGTAATTAACATCCCACTTAGAATTTGGAAAATAATAGAAAAGGTTGACACATTAAGAAATATAATGACCTGTGTTTGATTATTGTATCCCTACTTAGTCTTCTTAATTTTGAAATGTATGTGCTATTTTAGTTCCTTGAGTTTTCAAAATGTACCCCTTTTGGTCATTGAATGTTAATGATATGTGCATTTACCTAAGTTTTCAAAATGTAATTTTTAGTCTTTGATTTTTAAAATAGGTTTAGAAGGCCTATGCAATATTTTTTTTTTCTTCATTATTTTAATAGTATCGAGTTGTGTTTGGTCGATGATACTTATATCGACCAAAATATAGTAACTAACAAATAGAGAAAAACGACCAAAATAGAAGATAGTTATATCGAAAAGATATAATAAGAAAACAACAAATGTAAAATTGCCAGAGTGATGCATAGCTTAAACTCACGTACGAAATGTTGTTGATGCAAAAGGTTTTGTAGTTCAAATCCCGCAATAACTTTTATTACTTTAAAACTTCTGTAAATTGAAAGTTTAAAATACTATTATAATAATCATGGTCGTATCATTACCTTTTTCTCATTTATATTTTTGTATGACAATAAACAAAATGTACTAAAATTGAAAAAAATCCTTCACATGGATTGTGGAAGTTTATTTCAAGTTTTTTCGATCAAAGAAACCCTTCAATTTTTTTTAACGAATAAGCAGTTGCCAAGTTTTTCAATCTCTTCAGGATGCATGTGAAGGTTTTTCCAAAAGTAGAAGGAAAATTTCTTTTCCTCTTATGACAAATTAAGTTTTGAAATCAAAGTTCTCGAACAAGCCATTCCCACATATACTATAAGTTGTTTCCAAACCGCTTTAAGGGCATTGCGATGAGATAGTAGCTATATGGAAGGTTTTTGATAGGGCCTACAACTGTTAAAGAGGATTCATTGTGAAACTAGAAGTAGATGATACAACAAAAAAAGAGAAGCGAGCTTGGGTTCAAAGCTCGACCCAATTTAATTCTTTACCCCATATTTAGTTTTCAACTCTTAATTTAATGATTTAGGGGCTATTTTTAAGCTTATGGAGGACTAAAATGAAACCAAAATTAAAATTTAAAAGTATATAAACTCTAAGATCGTAATGAATCATTAAAAAGTACAGGACCAAAAGATATAGAAATATATTTTTTTAATTTTATAAATATAGATTTTACATTTACAACTGACACCAAACCTTTCAAAATATAAATAGCGAACTCCAAACTCCGTTTTTCAGAATGTCTTTGTTTTGTCATTGGATATCGAAAACAATTTTTTGATCGACTTAATTTTCTAATAATCTTGGAAAAACAATATATTAAATTTTAATTTTTTATTATTAAATGCGGGGATAGCTCAGTTGGAGGAGCGTTCAGACTGAAGATCTGAAGGTCGCGTGTTCGAATCCACGCTCACCGCATTCTTTTCCCCCTTAATTTATTTCATTTTATTTGGCTGGTCGTGGGCCCGATTTTTTCTCCGCGTGGACGTTCTTTTCTGGGCCGTAGTAATGTGAAAACGGCCCAACTCCCTACACTTTCTTTCCCCCTTCCCTTCCGTTCCCTTTATTGTTGTTTTTTTCTTCTCTCATAAATATCCAATTTTTCGTGGTCTGTATAATTAGAAAAAACCAAAATTAATAATGTTATCAACTAATATTTTATAAGTGATAGGTTACTCTTCCCTTGCTGATCTATACACTTTACTTATATTAAGTTAAGAATAAGTTTAAAAACACATATATAGAAAAATTACCTTTTAAATTTTCTGAATTCCCGAGGAATATGTATGTTTAGTTTTCGAATTTTACAAAATATATCATTTTAGTGATCGAGTTTTAAAGTATATGTGCATTTTGGTACCTAAGTTTTCAAAATATATGATTTAATCTATTGAGTTTTTAAAAGTAGGTTCAAAAGATCTATGCAATAAGATATACAATTTTATATATTCTTATACATACCCGGTCAAGAACACAAGTACAATCCACTCGAAATCTTGTAATTTTAATTTTTAAAAAACAGAAGTTATTTAGCATTAATAGATAAATATTAAATACAATTTGTTTTTAGTTACCATAATTTTTTGAAAAATTTAAGTTAGTGTTTTAAAAAAATTACTAATTAGTACAAAGGAGAGAAAAATATGCACAAAAATTAATTATCAGATAAAATACATGATATTTAAGTATTTGAAAATAATAGATAATGCAAGCCATTTGTATTTTAATATTTTCACACCGTTGAAGTCACTCTCATACAAGGAAATGATCATAATTTTCACCAAAATATATTACCACTTTTATTAGATGGATTTTTTTTCTCTTCTAATATCTTGGTCAAAATAATTTTTTTAAGAAGTAAAAACACAACTATTATCTAATGCTTTTCTCTTAAACACATTCACATTAAAACACACACAATATAAGAGTCGATGCACCATTTTAATGTATAAATACCTCCAACCCGATGAGATGCATCAAAATTACATCAAAACTGCATCTATTAGCTAATAAATAAAAAAAAACATTAAATATTCAGTCAAAAATAGCAAAGGCTATAATGAAATCAATATAGTTTTTAGAATGGAAAATAATTGCATTTCCATGCATTTAATAAATATAAGACAAGGCACTTTTAATCTATTACCCAAATAATAAAGAGAGAGGCTACAATGATTTGACAAAAGCATAGAAGGAACAATCTTGGCAGAAGTGAGTAATTTTGCCTTCACAAATAAGTGCAATATTCCATAACAGGGGATGTGAATCACTGCTAAACCAAATACCTGTACTCAAAAATAATCACAACTCACTAAAATTATCTTCTTAGAATGATATATAAAAGATCAAACTAATCCTAATGTATCTACTTAGTTTTCAAATTTTGAAGTAATTTAACATGTGACATTGTAAGTTAATGTAAGTTCTCATAAAAGTTCATGTCAAATGATAAAAATCATTTAAAAAACAAAAGACATCGGTTAAAAAATTATGGAAAAAAATCGTTGAAAAGATGTTTATTATTTTGATTATTCGAGAAGTTATTTAAATTAGAGATTTTTGAAAATCAAAGATTAAACTAGTAATTTCGTATAACTTTTTTTTAATAAAATCTAATACTAAGGCATCTAAATATTTCTGATTTTTTTTCTCCAATTACTTTTACCCAAATGCCACCGTAGTTTTATGAAACAAATGAAAATTACAATTAGAAAATAGTGAGATTATTGTTCTCTTAATTTAAGTAAAAAATATAATTTTTTATAAATTTTCCTGACTTGAATACCTCGATCTCTTGAGAACTCACTCACTTCTATGTTACTTTTATTACTTGTTGGATATACTATAGCACATTGGAAGTAGCACAAAAAAAATTTATGTCAATTGTTCATAAATTTTCAAATTTGCATATTCAATGCCTCAAGCTATCATTTTTAACAAGCATCAAATACTCTATTTTTTCCTTTTCCCATTTGAGGAGGAAAAAGATACAACTTGTTTAGCAATTTGATTTACTACAATATATGGAATTCCATATTGGCTGGAATGTATTCCAATATTGAGATTCTTAAACTTACAACATCATCATCCTTGATTTATCTAATCACACATATATGATAACTTAAATCCTGAGTGTTCATTTTGTTCCTATTATATATTTTTATTTTGTTCATTTGATCAATATAATTTCAAAGTTTTCATTTGGATTCTTGTATTTTTATTTTAGTCATGTTAGTCCTTGAACTTTTAAAAAGTGATTAATTAAAGTCATGAAATAGGAATGAAATAAAGGAACAAATGGTCACTTTTTAAAAAGTACAGGAATCTGAATAATATTTCAAAGTATTAAGGAATCAAAATAATAACATTTAAAGAAAAATATTGGTACCAAAATGAAGTAATTGGTACCAAAATGAAAGTAAAGCAATTGTAAGTAGTTTTTCTAAAAGAAGAAAAAGCTAAAAATTAACTTTGAGGTTTTCATGGGAGAAATATAAGGAAAGGTAGAAAATATGAGTTTTAGTGTGACAATGAATTTGAGGAAAACTGAGGATTTCTATGGACT
>NW_024064562.1:0-2202 GCF_009727055.1 Benincasa hispida | reverse complement strand
AAGCATTGGTACTGTACCTCTTCGTTTTTCTTCTTTCTTAGCCTCTGAAGGAAGGGTGATAACTGAACTTTCACGGTTCCCGTTTCATTTGACTTTGAGGGTGACGCAACTTTAGGTTCTACTATTTCATTTTCTTTTTCCTCTTCTTGTGTTGCCGCAATCTCAAGTTCAGCTGTGATGAGAGTTCATTTGTTCTGTTCCTTCTTTTCTCCTTCCACAATCTTTCCACTACACAATGTCACAACCTGACATTGCTCTTTTCCTGATCCCTCTGGGTTGCATGGAAGCTCAATTGAACTTGGTAGTGCCCTTTGCGGTCTACTTTTGAGCTCATTCGCAATCTGGCCCATTTGCAATTCAAGGTTGCGGATGGACGTAGCCTGACTTTGAAGCATTGTCTCGTTTTTCTCTATATATTGCTTCAATAGGCTTTCTAGAGAAGAAGATTGCGGTGGTTGTTGTGAGCTACTTTCTTGGTTGCTCTGTTGAACGTTGTTGCATTGGAAGAATCTTGGTAGCCCTTCTTTTTGTGCCACAGATTGAAAATTTTGTTGTTGATTCTTCCAAGCAAAATTGGGGTGGTTTTTCCACATGGGGTTGTAAGTGTTTGAAAAGGGGTTATTCTTTACAAAATAAACAGATTGTGGATTTTGCGGGCAATCCTTCATCGCATGCCCATCACCGCAAGTCGCACACCTTGTTGTGTTTTGACTTATTGCGTTGATTTGCCCATCTTACGATGTTGGGCTGCCGATCGCCATTCCTCGAATCAAATTCATCGTTGCGGTCAGTTGGTTTTGTAATGAAACAATAGCACCATTATTTGCATCAGAATCGTTGAGTCTTAATCTCTGGTCACTCTCCCTCCAGTCTTCATGGATCTTAGAGATGCGGTCCAGAATATTCTTCGCCTTATCGCACATTTTGTCAAGCAGACCACTAGCTGCTGCCGCATTGGTAGCGGTCTATGAAGAAGGATTCATACCGTGATAGAAAATTTCCATTTAAAGGCAGTCTGGTAGCCCATTATGCTGACAATCTCAGACCAACCTTTTAAACCTCGCCCAAGCATCGCTGAGCGATTCGTTCATATCTTGTTCAAAATTAGTGATAAGCTTTCTTCGTCTTGCATTCTCGGTAGGTGGGAAATACTTCTTCATAAACTTCTCCACCATCTGCTCCCAAGAAGTGATCTCTCCTGGTTCGAGTGAATAAGCCCATTTCCTAGCCTGATCACAGAGAGGAAATGGGAACAGCATTAGTCGAATATCTTCAACAGAGATATTCGGGAACATAAAAGTATTGCAGATTTCAATAAAACTTCGGAGGTGGGCATGCGGATCCTCACCACGCCTTCCTCCGAATTGACCTGCAACCTGGATCATCTGCAGCATCACCGGTTTCATTTCAAATCTACTTTTGTCTAAGGCAGGCCTCATGATTCTCGGAGAGAAATCACAGAGGTTTAGCGATGCATAGTCCCTAATGGGCCTATTGCGATCGTTTGCCAACAGAATCGGATTTTCCATGACATTGTTGTCGTTGTTTGGTGATCCATTTCTAGGCTGCTCCGTCATCTCTTCTTTGATGGATTATGGTTGCTGTTGGCGGTCTCTTAGTCTCCTTCAAAATGTTCTCTCAATCTCCGGGTCGTAGTTCGTCAGAGATTGAGAGTTCTAAAAAGAATTCAAAAAAATTACTGTTAACAACTATTTTGCCAAAGTCCCCAGCAATGGCGCCAAAAACTTGATGCTTAATTTTATTGAATGGAAATGTGGATGATATGCGTTGATGGATTGCGTTGTGCACTCAAGGTTTCCCAGCAGAATCCAAGTGTAAATTCCTTTGAGTTTCCTGGTAAGTCCAGGGTCGAACACAGGGACTTGTGAAAATAGTTGCGTTGGTGATTTTATGAAAACTTGCGGTAACCAGTTAAATAAATTGTTGGGTAGTTGTTTGCGTTGATGAAAAAGAAGTAAATAAAGGCGATAGATTTGAGAAAGATAGTTGCGTTGATAGATGCAATTAGTATGCAGTGAACGGGTTGAGAAGGTCTTTTAGCTAACGTGACTCGGGAATGCGTCAAACCTTGCGATCATGTTACAACCATGCACAGCAAGTCATTTCCCAATGTAAATGCAATGCTCCTAAGTCTAGGACGCATGTGTTGAATTAAATTTATCCATAGAGCTTAATCCCTAA
>NW_024064561.1:0-8035 GCF_009727055.1 Benincasa hispida | reverse complement strand
AGTACCACTGATTCGTCTAATGAACAATACATCATAGTCCTACTATGAGTGAACAATTCTCAGGCCATGAGAAGGTGTGCCGCCACATTGTTTCAGCCCCCGGATCAACCCTTAAGGGAGTAATTCATCTACTTACCCCTACTTTAATGAAGAAGTGAATTCTGTCTTGTGTGGTTGAGTTCTCAGCTCCCCAATCAAAAGTACGCCAAAGTGGTAGGTTTGAATCGGTGATCTAGCCACTCGCACTCATGCAAATCAAAGGACAACCCCCATAGGCAGGAGTTCCCAACTCACTCAGGTCATGTTACCTATGGTTATCCTAGTGAAATGAAAGTCTCAGTCATGAACGGGTCATATCCGTAGTCTTACCAGGATAAGGTTTTCCTTCTTTATCCATATACTATAGACCATTTAGGTTATCACTTAAGACATGATCCACTTGTATGTCTCCACATACATCCTTAAGTTACAACGATAACCAGAGAACTTAGTTTATTGGTTTGTGGTTAATGCAATTACAATATCTCATATTACATAGATAGTAGTGAATAAAATATCTCATATTATTCCATCATAAATGTTTGTTCATACATATGTTAACAAATTAGAGGACCCTACGAGATTTAGGGCATCAACCCCAACAAGCTGGACTATTCCTTAGTTGAGAGTGGCCCTTTTGCTCAACTCCAAATACTTATACTTAGCCTCTTATCTGAGAGTAAACTCTTTTGTCCAACTTTCCATATTACTCTAGTTTAAGGTGTGTCAGCTTTGTCCATCACTTTACCTCATGCTATCCTAGGTTAAGTTGTGTAACCTTTGTCCATCACCTTACCTCATGGTAACCTAGGTTAAGGATATCATGCGGCCCCACTTCCACATTCACAACATCTATCAAGAGTACTCTTGGAACTAGAAACTCCATTTGACATAAAGTATAGACCTCATTAAAAACTAAGTTTAACCTTTCTTATGCTTTAAAATATCATACTCAGACTCTAGATCACAGAAAGGTGATGTGTTCTATACATGCAATGAAATAATAATGTTTATGAGCTTTAATGCTCAGTTTTCACTAGTCAAACCCAAGTGCAAATTTGACAAGAGTTCCTAGTGAGTCCAGGGTCAAACGTAGGGATTGTTTGTAAGCCTTCGATGAAACTAAAAATATGATATCTTAGCGCAAGTTAAAATGTCAAGGGTGATTGAATAAGCTAACTTAAATCTAATATTAAGCGATGGGGGTTATTGTTTAAAATGAAGCAATGTGAAGTTGGATAATTTTATGCAATAAGAGGGTTGAGAAGGATTTTTACCAACTCCTTCTAACTACTAAATGGAATATGTGATCAAGCTATACACTAAATATTACAACTAGCCTTCTTCGATTTTCTTTGCCACATTTTCTTATCTCTAAGATGCATGCGATAAGTGTAATATGCAGAGAATTGTCATTATTTATAAGGTAACATTTTTCTTGTTTTATGAGGTCCTAATCTAAATTCTTTTAAAACTCAGATTACTTTACTTAGAACAATGTCTCAATTGATTCAAGGCGACAAATATAAGCATCAGCATAAAACAAGTTATCGCATGATTCCTTCCATTATTTAGTCATGTTAGCTACAATCTTCTCAATGCATAAGGTGATTTAGCTACGCATGATGTTGGAGAAAAAAGGACCGCAAAAGCAAACGATTAATTTTGTAAATACGAAACTACTCCTATCACTACTAAAAACATAGCAACAATGGTAAGTCCAAGCCGATCCATAGAGAGCGCGATTGGTTTTATTTTGAGTTAATTCTTTTTTTTACTAGAGCAATAAATGGGGGGTTTGTGTGGAAGAGATAACATGTGTGAAATTAAAATAAAAGGATAAATATAATCTAGGATAGGAGTCTATCTAATTTCTAGAGCAAGAGAGAGTTCCTAATGCAATTGTTTTCATTAAGAAATTCTAAATAGTCCAATTAGCCAAATTTGAGAATTATAAATCTCAAATTAGCACTAATTCAGTTTAAAAAACTTGTCGTTCTTAGCGACATAAATTAAAACTGAAAAGCATTAAGAAACGGGTTCAATTAATTGAGAATATACTACAAGCGGAAAAACCATTCCTTGTAAGCATGATTTTATTTGGATAGATTATACTAGGGCGGTAATGAGTTTTGGTGGAAAAAAGGTAAGACCCTAAAACATGCGATCCTAAATATCTGCAACTAATCGACCTCAATGATGCATTAGGCTAGAATCGATTTTGCAAATAATGAATTTTAACAATAATTAGTTTGGGTCAAAATAATATAAAAACTCCCATTAAAAGATAAAAACAATCCAACCAAAAGAATTCACAAGGATTGCAGTTTTAAATTAATTAAGAAACCTTCAACAAATTAAACCACAGGGCTCTTGCTCCTAAGAGAACTGAGATCAGAGGTTACCTCTCATTCATAGACAATCTAAAGAATACACATCCCATTCCATTGATTAACAACCAAAAACCAAAAAGCGAAACTAACACTAAAGATACCAAAATAACTTGAAGGGATGAGACAAGGAAACGAGTTTACTTCACCGTACCATCAATTTGGCCTTAAAATCGACATATTTTTGACATTAAAAATGAAGAGGGGTATTTATAAGAAAGTCACAGATTACAAACGCTGAAACAACAGTTGCATATCCGCTCAACACTTGCGTGCGTGCTAACTGTGTTTATTCGTCAAAGTTCACAGCATTCAGAAGTTATAAAGAACATTGCTACGCTGCAGTCATTCTGCCGTTAGAAGCGTCAGCCGTACGAGCGCAGGCTACCGTGTTGGTAACACTGTGTAGTGCAGTGGGGCAGTTTCATAAATTTCGACTCTTTTGAAGGCCTGACAGGCATCATCCTCAAATTGCTTCAATATTATCCTCATTATCCTTTGATTTCTTGGTTCTATCCTCCTCAGTGAATGATGCTACAATACAAGACAAATAAACACATCATTATCCCATTAACGAGCTTTAAATTAAGATAAGAATAATAACTCTTCCTTTGAGAGCTAACAACACCCACAACTTATTTTGCTCATGCCCAAAAGCAAGGCAGAACAAAATATAATTGAAATTATGATGCAAAATGAGCGACTCCGATCTAGGCTAAAAGATAACAAACTTTTCCTGAAAGAAAGGGTCATTAAAATGCATGCACTTATCAAGAAATTTTAAAACTAAATTCTCTATCCTTCACGTGTGTGTGTGCTTAGCCAATCCTATCTAGGGTCTTCTACTACGTTCGGAAAGTTTTATTCAGCCCTCAACCATAATTTTTCCCCTATACTGCTTTTGGAGAATCAAGCATGAAGCTCCCTAGACTCAAGGTGGCAATGAACTACTTAAAGGAAAACTAAACATTTTTTTAAAAGAAAATATATTTTATTATTTATTTCACTTTCTAAATAGCACACGAAAGGGGAAACCTTTAATCTAGACACACTCGCCTTCGGTTTTGGGGCTTGCCCACACGGGTGTCCATTGCGAATCATCCACTACGAGCAATTTCTCCTACTAACGTGTCAAAGCTAACTCATTCTTGGGTACTTTAGCTCAGAAGGAAACTACAAGTGTCCAAATAGGCGCCCTAGGTTAATCATAAAGCCAAGAAAGAGGAGTAATCCCTTCAAAATATCCATAGACTTTCTTTTAACTCTACCAACTGCATTCCTTTTAATTAAGCAAACCATAGGCTTTCTACATTACAACACCAAGAGTTTGTGGAAAAAAACCTAAGCATCGCATTACTAAGTTGAGCTTCAAGTTACTTAATAACCCTCAACGTAGACATTTCCGAAGTGACAACAATGCATATGGACAAATATTCCCAATCTTTAATCAATTCAAACTACAAAATAAGAGTGTTATGTTGCTTAAAAAATAACAAAGGAATCAGAACAAAATTTTTAAATTTAAGCCCAAAATCATGCATACAGTTTTGTGAACCCTAAAACAGACTCGACAGAGATCTTATCTAAATCCTATAACAGAAAGTCAATCATGCCAATACATGTATCATAAAAATCATATCCAACATTCAATCACAAAGTCTGAGTTCAAAGTGCTCAAGGACTTTGCCATCGGCATGCATATATAGTTTCCACCCTTAACTTTAAAGAATGCGTTGTCCCTTAAATGTATCTCTAATCTAAGCCCAAATGAAAATAAAGACAAGAGAACAGAAAAATTCCCCCTGAAAACATGTCCGCAAATGGGATGGTGTGGCTCGTAAGCTCGCCTAAAAAAAGATACTTACCTTTTTCTTTAGATCATCCCTATATATATATAAAAAAAGAAACTAATCTAGAAAACAAATAATAAAGCAGTAATTCTGTTCAGCCTGGGCTTCCCCTCTAGAATGGCAATTTTTTAACGTCGATTACTTCGTCGACCATGTCCTGTCAAGGCAGAAGAATTATTCGTATTTTTTTTGGATGGTCGATATAGTCCCGGTAAGGCTACAAGGCTCTTCATCATTTAAAGAGAACCAGACAGGTGGAATTGGTGTATTTTAATATTAGTAAAAGGAAAAGAAAAATCAAATACTGAATAACTGACTCTGCAGAAATAAAGACTCTAACTCAACTGACTTTGGGTTGAAAAGGTTTTTTGGGGGGAAAGGCGAGCAAAATTTAAAAAATAAGAAGATACCTAGTACAAAGAATAGGGCAAGGCTTGGGAGCCTCTCACTATTTTTACCGGAAATCCTTCAAGAATTAAAGGCCCATGCCCTCATGACTTAACTCACTAAACATCGTCTTTTTGTGGCATATATGATAAACATCATCACCGATACAGTCCATGCACATTCCATGCACAAAGGCCGAGCTCATATGCCACAGACCGTGAGATGGCTCTAAATGATTTCCTGCCCCGTGCCCCTCCCTTACGAAAAAAAAAAAAAAAATTTTTACAATTAGTTATGTTCAACCACCATTCAATAATCCAGCACTTACCTTGCCCCTCCTAAATTTGAGGGGATTATTGGTTCCTGTAGGATCCATCCATGCCTCATTATCTCTACTGCTCACCTCGGTATTCTCAGAAGGGTGACATTCCACAAGACTCCTCCAATTTTCCCTAACTGATTCAGCAATTTGAGCGATTTGGCGTCACACAAAAATGCTTGAATTTCAGCTCTAACGTCAAGTTCGAAATAAGGTTCCGTCCTGTTGGAAATTGATGGGATTTCTTGATAATAGTAGGGGTGTTTTCTGCAAAAAATCACAATAGCGATTAGAAAATGTTCCCTAATAAATCGCTCCTAAAGGAATTACCTGTGTGGGTAGACTGATATGGCATTGGCAACGATGTTGGGCCCAGCTAACTTCCATGGAGAAATAGTATCCGCAACTTCAGGACCGTGGCGAATTCTGAACCTACATATTAGCGAAAGCTCGCACAAACAGAAGGGTTAATTCAGAACTCTTGATCTCTAGGCACACAAATCTCTATTACCTCTGGTGATTCCCCATTGCTCCACATATGGAAAAACGCTATATCTTGTTCGATATTTCTACCATAATACGAACAAATAGACAAAAGAAAAAAAAAAGGAAAACAAATCTAAAGCCAAGAATGCTTTTAACTAGAAAGTTAACGCAACGAAACGTTCCAATGGCCTCCCCGACAATGGCCGCATTTTTGGGTTCGGACACCGATTCGATCATCCTCGTTTTAATTCCCGAAAAAACCGGCGAAGCAAAAGATATTTTTAAATCACCTCGAACTACCCTATCATCCACTAAAAACATAACAATAATGGTAAGTCTAAGTCCGATCAACAGAGAAAGTGCGATTTTCGGTTTCGTTGAGTAAATTTTTTAACGTAGCCCGATAAAATGGGGGTATTTGTGTGGGAGAGATAACATGTGCAAAAATTAAAATAAAGGAAATGTAATCTAGGATAAGGATCTATCTAATTTCTGAGCAAAGTGAGAGTTTATAATGAATTTTCCCTTTCATTAGGCAACCAATTAATTATGATGAATCTGTCCATCCCTCAACTATTAAAATCTAATAGACTTAATTAGCTATTTTAGATTAAAAAATCCCAAACTAGCACTAATTCAGCTTTAAAAAATTTTCTTCTTAGCGACATACAAGTTAAAATTTGAAAAGCATTAAGAAAGGGTTCCAATAAATTAAGACATACTAAAAAGCGGAAAAGTCATATCTTGTAGCATCATTTAATTTGGAAAGATTATACTAGGCGCGTACCCATGAAGTTTTGGCCCAGAAAAAGTGGTAGACCTACACATGCGATCCTAACTACTTGCAACTAAATCAATCATGATGCAATAGACTAGAATGGATTTTGCAAACAAATTAATTTGTAAAAAGAATTTATCAGAACTCCATTAAGATAAAAAAAATCCAACAAAGAAACCTTCAAGAAATTAAACACTGGGCTCTTGCTCAGACAAACCTAGGATAGAGATTACCTTCAATTCATAGACAAACTTGAGATAAACATCCTTCCATTTGTTACAACCAAAAAATAAAAAAATTGAAACTTAACCTAAAGATACTGAAAAATTGAAGGGAATGGACGCCAAAGGAAACAAGTTTTTACTTTGGCCTCCATACAATTTGGCCTCGCATATTCCGCAATATTTGACCTAAAGACGAAGGGGAGTATTTATAGGAAAGATTCGCACAATCGGATGGCCTCACTTATCGCGCGTACTAACCGCTGTCTGTCCATCAAATTTGAAGCATCGTAACGATGTAAATCAGCATTGCACGTTGCCTGCACGTTTTTGGCCTTAGAGCGTCATGGGTAGAGCATCAGGTTATCGTTGTAACACTGTGACAGTGCGTGGCAATTTATCAATTGTTCACTGTTTTTGAAGCCCCTCGACAGCTTCCAAAAATAACGGAGGTCATCAAAGTGTCATTCGCTATCTACACGCAATCAAACATCATTCATCTGTGTTTGGAGTGATTTGTTGGCACCGCGTGTCAAGTCATCAAGATCTCCTAAATAGGTTCACAGAGGTCGTCATGGAGGAATTAGAACCATTCAGCCTCACAGGGTCCATCAATTCGATTGCTTGCTCTTATGCACTTCTTTAGGTGACGTTCACATTTCCTCACAAATGCCCAGATCCAATGTCTGTTTCAATCCCTAGGCATTGGAGGCTTGGGTAATTAGAACTGGAGTGGTGGAAGGCTTTTGGAAAGTAGTGTGGAACTTGGAGGTTCTGGATGTGGAGGATGAGGATTAGGAAGGGGTTTTCATATCTCAAAGAGCTGGTGGGCCGTTGGGTTTTCAAGCGTTGAAGGGCAAAAGGTTGATGTCAATGCTAACTTTGAGAGACTTCAGGGTTTGCCTGATTGGATATTTTTCTAATTGGGGGAGAGGGGATCATTGGTTAATCACTTTTTGGGGGCGATAGTTTACCTTTCGTTTCTTGCTCTGGGAGGTCTCCAGGGTAAGTTTGAGTCTGGTGGCTGCCTCTTTGCCTGTTCTTAGGTTTGATGTCTTTGTGCGGCAACCTCATTAGGTGGCGAAAAGAGTTTATTTGTCAATGTGCTCTTCACCTGCCACATCTTCTCTTTCTTCCCAACCATCCCTGAGCCACGCATTAGCTATGTAATGGAGTTGAAGGGAAGAAGAACTCGCCCCCTTGGTCTGAAAATGAAGGCCCAAATCTGGTCTAAGCGATTAAAACGAACAATATTGATTGGGGGATTAGTCACATGATGCAGAAAGTTCCCATCACCGATCTCTGGAGACCTTGGTGGTCAATGCAATTGTGGGGAAGCAGCTTCCTCTTAATGAAGTACAACATACGTTAGCTTTCTTGGTGGTCAAGGTGTGTGGTGACAACGTCTTTCCCCTTTTTATTGAGAGCGGTCCACTTTTCCCAGGTAGGCCACTACCTTCTGGTGCTTCTTTTGCTTTTTAGACGTTGGTTTTCAATTATTTTGTTTCCCTCGACATCATGGATGTCTTCCAAGTTGTCACAGATGAATTAATTTTTCTGGATGT
>NW_024064560.1:0-1007 GCF_009727055.1 Benincasa hispida | reverse complement strand
CCGCTAATGCGAATAATATAATGGTCAACCCCATCCTTCTAGCGAATGACCGCAATAGACCCATCCGGGACTATGCGTCACCTAACCTCTATGATTTCTCTCCAGGAATCATGAGGCCAGCATTAGATGGATCGAGGTTTGAAATGAAGCTGGTAATGTTGTAGATGATCCAGGCTACTGCACAGTTTGAAGGAAGGCGTGGTGAAGACCCGCACGCCCACCTTCAGAGCTTCAAAGAAATCTGCAACACTTTTTTGTTCCCGAATATCTCAACCGAGGAAGTTTGACTAACTCTGTTCCCATTTTCTTTGTGTGATCAGGCGAGGAAATGGGCATATTCTCTCGAACTAGGAGAGATAACTTCGTGGGAACAGATGGTGGAAAAATTTATGGAGAAATATTTCCCACCAACCGAGAATACGAGGAGAAGGAAATTAATACAAAAATTTAAACAAGAAGATGAAGAATCGCTCAGCAATGCCTGGGTGAGGTTCAAGCGGTTGGTAAGAGACTGTCCACATAATGGCTTACCAGACTTCCTACAAATGGAGATTTTCTACTAAGGATTGAATCCCTCTTCGCAGACTGCTGTCAATGCGGCAGCCGCTGGTAGTCTGCTCGACAAAACATATGAAGAGGCTAAGAGTATACTTGATCGCATTTCCAAAAATCACGAGAATTTGAGGGAAAGCGATTAGAGATTAAGAATTAAAGATAATGACGCAAACAATGGGGCCATCGCATCCCTACAAAATCAAATGATTGCGATGATGAGTCTGATACAAGGCATCACAATTAATAATATGGGAGAAAAGAAAGGGTAGGTCAGCGCAATCACTCAAACGACCGCAAGTTGTGTCTTTTGCGGAGATGCTCACCCGATGGAGGAATGCCCAACAAACCTGTAGTCGGTATGCTTCATGAGAGATAACGCCTAATCCAATACATATAACCCAGGGTGGCAAAACCACCCAAAATTTGCGTGGAAAAATCAACAACAAAGCTTT
>NW_024064559.1:0-1079 GCF_009727055.1 Benincasa hispida | reverse complement strand
TTATGGTAACGTCTCAACTTATGATTAATTAGGTTGCAAACATTTTATCCATTTATATCTATATATATATATATTTGAATGGATACAATCTTCCGTTGCATGTGTTACGCTTACACCCAAACCTTTATTGTTTGTGATCCTTTAAACAACAGTGGTCAGTCAAAGATGCCTATAACCAGAAACTGTTGAAGCTGAAGGTTCTGTTCAAGATGAATTATGAAGGGATCCATACTTACCAAGTGGAGAGGGACAGTAAACTCATAATGTTTGTAAAATCATAATCTTTGTATTACTTGTAATTTGTGTTTTCAAGGCTTGAATTACTGTACGCCTTTTAAATTATAATTCTACAGCAGAATTTGCGGATTAAATATAATAGATTTATAATCCATATATGAAAAATATGTCATAGCCATAGCATTCAATGATGATGTATCATGCTATACTTTTTTTTACTGAAAAAATGGATTTGGCAAGGGAACTTTAAAAAACGGACAATAATTGATAAAACGGACAAATTCAGGATTCAATGTCGGTTAAGAATTAAAAAAAAATAGGCTTTAATGTCGGTTCCAACTGACATTAAAGGTCTTTAGTGATTAAAGCCTGTCGGTTGCAACCGACATTAAAGGTTTTTAATGTCGGTTGCAACTGACATTGAAGGCTGTGTTATTAGTGTTATTGAAGCCCTTTAATGTTGGTTTAAAATCGACATTAAAGGGCTTTAATAACACTATCTTTAATGTCGGTTGCCAACCAGCATTAAAGCCCTACCGACATTAAAGCCCGAATTTCTTTTAGTGCCCCTTACTAGCTCACAAACGAATTAAAACTTAGTATAGCGTGATGAGTAAATTTGAAACGTTCAAATTTGATTTAAGAGAATTATTAATTATATACGATATAATTACACGATTAATTACCATATTAAACAAAATTGGAGAATTTGATAATATTTAAATTTGATTTAAATATTAATTACATGAATAGGGATTCATGATTGTAGAATTGGTGTTTTAATAATTTAATATTTGATATTGAATTATTTGAATTAATTAAAATTTTTAATTAAATAAATA
>NW_024064558.1:0-1543 GCF_009727055.1 Benincasa hispida | reverse complement strand
AGTATCTATATGGCTCAATTAGAGGGATTTATTGCACAGGGTCAAGAACAAAAGGTTTGTAAGCTTCAAAAATCTATTTATGGGATGAAACAAGCTTCTAGATCTTGGAATATAAGATTTGATACTGCGATCAAATCTTATGGCTTTGAACAGAATGTTGATGAGCCTTGTGTTTACAAGAAGATGGTCAATTCTACTATAGCGCTCTTAGTTTTATATGTTGACGATATTCTACTCATTGGGAATGAAGTAGATTACCTAACTGACATCAAGAAATGGCTAGCAACGTAGTTCCAAATGAAAGATTTGAGGAATGCGCAATATGTTCTTAGGATTTAGATTATTCGGAATCGCAAAAACAGAACACTAGCCATGTCTCAAGCAACTTATATAGATAACATGTATGCAATGTTATGTACTAAGCCTGACATATGCTACGCAGTAGGGATAGTCAGTAGGTATCAATCCAATCCTGGATATGATCATTGGACTGCTGTTAAGAATATCCTCAAGTATCTTAGGAGAATGAGTAACTACATGCTCGTGTATGGTACTAAGGATTTGATCCTTACTGGATACACTGACTCTGATTTTCAAACCGATAAAGATGCAAGAAAATCTACATCGGGATCAGTGTTCATTCTGAATAGAGGAGCAGTAGTGTGGAGAAGTGTGAAGCAAAACTGTATTGCGGACTCCACAATGGAAGCTGAATACGTAGCTGCTTGTGAAGCAGCAAAGAAAGCAGTTTGGTTGAGGAAATTCTTAACAGATTTGGAAGACGTTCCAAATATGCATCTGCCTATCACCCTATATTGTGATAATAGTGGTGCAGTTGCAAATTCAAGAGAACCAAGTAGCCACAAGCGTGACAAGCATATTGAGCGCAATTACAATCTGATCCGGGACATTGTACATCATGGAGATGTTGTAGTGACCCAGATATCTTCTGAACAAAATATTGCTGATCCTTTTACAAAATCCCTCACGGCTAAAGTGTTTGAAGGTCACCTACAGAGTCTAGGTCTACGAAGTTTGTAAACTAGGACAAGTGGGAGAACTTTTGGGTATATGCCCTAGCTTATAGTATTCATATGTTTATTGTACTCATATGTTTCTCACTTAAATTCAACATTGTGATACTCCACTAGGAGTTTTAGTCCAATTGGGAGTGTTGGATTTTATGTCCTAAAACTCATAGTTTGTAAATTAATAAACATATTCTGTTTTTGTTTTTCGATAAAGTTGTTATTGAAATTGTAATCTTGAATCCAATAAACTAAGGTCCTGAGGCTATTTAATGTAGTTTGAACTTTATGTAGTGACATGGTCTATAGTATATGAATAAGATTGGGCGCCTTATTCTAGGGACACCATGGATGCGGCCCACTTTGTAGTTAGTACAAACGATGTGATCCTGAATTATTCATATAGAGATATTTGAGTAGGGGCATCCTATGTAAAGAGTTTACATAAGACTGAACCATGAAATAGTCACTTTTTACGTTCTAAACGCCGTTTTATGTATAAAACTGACTATTTC
>NW_024064557.1:0-7841 GCF_009727055.1 Benincasa hispida | reverse complement strand
CGTTTAAATAATCCTTGCAGTGGAGATCTACTGCTCATTCAATATTTGCCACCGACAGAGCTAGTTAGTTCGTCATGGCGACGTGATGCTGATAAAGGAGATTGAGGAACGGCTGGTCGGCTTGGGATAGATCTCTCCAAGTTAATTTTGATGTTATTCGTCTCCCTCCTTGCGAGGATTTCGGAATCATTAGGTCAATCTTTATACTTTTATCTGTTTGATTTTGTATCTTAATTTGCATTTTCTGAGCTCTCCTTTGAAACGTGATGGTTATTCATTTATTTTCGTTTTTCCCATTTCGTGGCTCATATTCCTTCATTTTTCTGCACTTATGTATATAGTGATGAATGAAGAGGTTTTACAAGAGGAGAGTCTAGAGTTTGAATTCTGGGTTTGGAAACATTATAGTTGTTGACAATCTTCCAGTTGTTCCTCCGAAGAAGTTTGAGAAGATCGAAGGTGTTGTTTTGTAAAATTTTGGATTGATTGGAGTAATTAAGGATGATGTTTTGTGATGCCTGTTTGACCCTACTACACAAAAAAACTTTAGGTTACTGCTTTATTGAGTAACGACACCCACAGGTACTTTCTCATTATCTCATGCACTATTGTGTTGTTTCTGCTAACTTTTCTCTGAAACTTCATATATTTATCAAATCAAAATGTATTTTAAATAGTATTATGAAGAAATAATGTTATAGTATAAATCTTGTTTAAGATAAAATGAAAGTCTCCTATCTTTGCCACTTTTGTTTCTTGTTGGCATTGGATGAAGTTCAATAGATGACAGAAAACTTGCAACCTCATCTTACTTCTTAGCTTAGCTAGTACTTAACTCGTCCCTTTAGGTGGACTACTTTCAACCTCCACAGTCCATCCATTGTAATGGATGCTTTCACCTTCTTTCCATCACCTATCTTCCATTTAGAGGTGGCATATAATATATGGAGGTAGTTTGATGTTCATGAATTAATGACTTGTTTGACTTAACTGTTATGATTATTTCCTAATCTTCATTGTTCTTGCATATCAGTAATATATTGGACAGCATTAGTGTACATTCGTAAATATTCTTGTTAGAATGGTCTTGAAATGGAAACTTTCTAGCGTTCAGAAAGTGTGCACTATATGATAATGTGATATTTTGGATTACTAGACATGCGTTTCATTCAAAGTATGTTTTATCTTAGAATTTGTTTCTGTTTACTTTGGAATTTTGTTCCTATACGTTTTTACTAAGTTGTTTTGCACTCGGTTGTGCTTCCAGGTTTTTGTTGGTACGTCCTTTTTTTCGTGTGTGTGTGTGTGTGTGCAATCTCATTTTTCTTGTGTGTAATACTGTGGTTCTGATCCATGAATTGAGCATCTCATTTAATTTCAGTCATATTGTAGGAGGCTGAGCTTGCTAAGAGAAGACTGATGATACAAGCTGGATAAAGCTCATATTTCACATTTAACATGTTTGAGGACTTCGACAGATTTATGAAAGTCCAGATGAGCAGGCCCCTCCTGAATTAGCCCATATACTCTTGGGGTAAACTATCTGCAGCGTTACTTGATTTTTCTTCTCCACTGCTTCTTTGATATGTTTCTTGAGGAAAGGTGGGGGTTTTATGGATCCTTTAAGGTTATCTGGAGCTGTGCTTAGCTGAATATTTTCCATGGGGGAAAAAGAACCATGGGAGAATGTCATTTTATGGATCAAATGTGCGCTGTCGTGGAAGTTGATGTTAATTGCTATTTACTTCTAAACATTTCAGAAGAATCTTCAAATAGTGGCTAATTGATGAAAAAGCACGAGATCAGTTTGTTATCCGATCTGGTTCCGTACTGAGGTTTTTCTGGAATGATGCTAGACATTTGAAGCCTGAGCCTGTTACAAGTGTCAAGTGAGTATCCTTTAGCCTGTCTTGAGTATTGGACTTGTTTTTTATCTAAAGTTGCTACTTCTCTCTGGTTAGATTGTTTTGGTTGATGTTGGGATATCGATATAAATTAAAACAATTTAGGCATCTTTGCTCTAGGTGTTTAACCCTATCTTAATTAATAATTTTCTTTACAGTTTTGGACGAGAGTTTTGTTCAGTGGTTCTCATTGGGACTTACCTAGCAACAATTCATCAACAAGGTGCTGCAGTTTGGGTGGAGCAGGTACATTTAACGTCTGATGCACTTTGCCCATCAACAAGTTTGTTATTGTTTTTTGCTCCAGACCTTCTGACAGTGCTTGCTAACGTCCCAAAGGCATTAAGCTTTATATATATAAAATGTAGGTTAAGTTAATTGATTTTTCTCCTGTGAGAAATATTTGGTGACGTACAGCAGTCATGAGCCCAGCAATCCCCGTGATGCAAATTGTGCACTTCTTTCGAACTTCTACTCTAAGTCTGGGAGCTTGGAATTTGCAATAAGAGCTTCAAGAAAATTAAGAAAAGAATGTGATTTCATGGACTTCAAATTGATCTCCGTGTGATAATGGTCAAGCAGCTCGGAGTTTATGTTTCTTCGCCGAGATGCTTTCGAATGGTGTGGAACCAAACGAGTAACACTTTAACAAGTGTCCTGAGCGCTTGTTATGTAATGTTGACATTTGGTTTAGGAGCACAGATTCATCACTAAGCGTGGAACCTTCATCGAAGGTTAGAACTTTGTAACCATCATTCTCATATGTAGATTTGAACTTATTATATGGTTATCTATGTGTAATTCCTGAATTTCTTGTTGAATATTTAAATTTCAGTTCAATTTTTAAAATGTCCCAGAAATTCTAGAATAAATGTGAAAACGCTAGATTAGCATATAGCTAAAAATCATTACAAGTATGAATTTATGATGAATTTGCTCTACTAGCGTTATTTAACATCCGATTTAAATAGTTAGTATCTAACTCTGTAACAGAATCAGTATTTCTATTACATATTAGTAAACATTTTCATATTAAGATTCGATAAAGCATCATTCTAATATTCGATTTAAATTATTTGATCATTCGATAAGCATCACTACAAGAATTTTGCCTTGAATGTACCATTTATGCACTTCCCAATAAAACCGGTTAGTTGAATATGAATTCTGATAACATTTTCACTTTCAATCCTTTTTCTTAAACCTTTTTTGTTTGTGTGTTTGGAAGGGGTGGGAGGAGATGGATTTCTTGCAACAGCAAGGGATTCAAGTGGAAAATTGTTCCTGGTAAGTGCATTTTTGAATGCTTGCAGTTTTAAGCACAGGTTCTAAGTGTTTCAAGTGACACTAATGATATGAAAATCCTATTTGAGAAGTTAGAGTGTGCTTTTTTCTCTTTGGACCATATTGGAGTAGAATGTAACACCCGTTTATGACTCATGGGTACTATTTATTTGTAGTTTAGATTTTATTCAAGGTGCTCGAGTTTGTAGTCGCACTATGTAGTTATGGGTTATTCATGCACTATGGTAGTCTTTGTGACAACTTTAGAGGTTTGAAGTATATTGTGAGCTAAATTTGCTTATTGATGTATGTGTTCTTGAATATTCATTTTTTGGGAATTCTGATAGTTATGTTGAGAACAAGTGGTTGTGAAATATTTTTAGGAGTTTGTTTCTTTGAATTGGTTCAAGGTAAATTTTTGGTTTTGTTGTAGTAGCATCGTTATGCTGCCGAAAATTTTCAATCGTCTTCGTATCTCATATCTAGGTAACCAGCTTTTCTTCTCCAAGATCTTGAAAAGAAGATTCTCTCATTTATTCAACTATTGAGTTTTTCTTATTCTGCAGATGCAACAAAGGAGTAATATTGGTATTGCAACCTCTTTATGCTTTTCTTGGGGAACTTTAGATCCAACACATTCACTACAAGAATTTTCCTTGAATGTTACCATTTATGCACATTCCAATAACACGGTTAGTTAATATGAATTCTTATCACATTTTCACTTTAAATCTTGTCTTAAACCTTTTTGTTTGTGATCGTTTGAACAACAGTGGTCAGACAAAGATGTCTATAACCAGACAATGTTGAAGCTAGGGGGGTTGGTTCAAGAAGAATTATGAAGGATCCATACTTACCAAGTGGAGAAACACAGTAATCTCATATATGTTTGTAATCATAATGTTTGTATTACTTGTAATTTGGTTTTCAAGGCCTGAATTATTGTACAGCCTTTAAATTATATTTTATAGCAGAATTTGTGATTAAATGTAATAATTTACAATCCATACATGAATAATATGTCATAGCCACAACGTTTAATGATAATGTGTCATGTTATACTTTTTGACCAAAAAATGGATTCGACAATGGAATTTTAAAAAAACGGACAGATTCATGCTTCAATATCAATTAATAATTAAAAAAAAAAAGAGGCTTTAATGTCGGTTGCAACCACATTAAAGACCTTTAATGTCGATTGCAACCGACATTGAAGGCTGTGTTATTGAAGCCCTTTAATGTCGGTTTAAAACTGACATTAAAGGCAACCGACACTAAGGGTTTTAAATACACTATCTTTAATGTCAGTTGTCAACCAACATTAAAGCCCGAATTTCTTCTAGTGATTACTCCCTTAAGGGCTGATTATTGGTGGTTTCATGGTAACTGATAGCTGGTAAAATACAAGTTATTGTAGCCTTTTATTTACAATTGTGAGGCTAAAAGTAAAATATGCAGTGATAATACTAAGAATTCATGTGAAAAGTGAGCTTTCGTCGATTAGCATGGGAAATCTCTGCTAACCCAATATTATGTGTTATTCAGTGTCAAAATGTCTATTTTTGTAGCTATCGCAGGAATCGATCACATGCGGTGGAATCCCAAACCATTGCAAAGTTGATCGATGCGTCATCGCATGGAGGTTGCAGCTACAGAGTAATAACCATGATAGAAGGGTGATCGCAAGGTTGGTGGAATGTGATGGTACTTTGGAAAACAAGCACGAATACATACCTTGGGAGTACCAAAAAGATGATGTTGACATTTCACCTACCATGCTGAAAGTGGCAGTGATACAAAGCGGGATCACCAATGCTGTCGGCGTTTGAGCTCTATAAATTGAGCCATAGAGCCCAAATTCAAGGCATCGAGCTTCTGCTTAAGGCAGATCTTGTGATTATAGATGAGAGCGTGAGCAAGACATTCTTTGAGAGTTTTTCATTCCTTCAACCCATTTCGAATGACGATCGGAGCTTTGCCGGAGATAGATCTCGAGAGAGACTTGTTCACACCCGTCCCAGACTACTCTCTGAGTCTAGGAAAGGATATGACTGCAGTAGTTATCAACCCTTTTGTTGACACTTACTGCCTAATAACTCTAGCGAAAATCTCTGAAACCAACATGTAACATGTGTACAATATTTATAGTAACCACCTAACCGACGGGTTACAATATCTTTTGTCCTTTAGTGGCAGAGCAGATGCCAGAGCTATCTCCGGAGGATTGACCGCTACTAGGGGAAAGGAAAACATTTGAAAATGGGATGAGCTTGCTAGCCCAGCGAGTGACTTAAGAAAGAAAACTGATCTCATGCAAGAGTCTCAATAAAGAGATTAAACTGAAATATAAATTCCTACAATAACCTGTTACTGCAGTAAATACATTTTCCAACCATAAAGCTATAAAGCTGTTTTTATCAGAAAACATTAAAATTGTTCCTTAGTTGAGAATAACCTTTCTATGGTTAAATCCCAACGTCAACTACTAGTCAAGAGAGACCCTTTGCTCAATCTCTGACTTTAACTACCTATGTGCACGTGTTTTGCGATAATAAACATGGAAATGTTATGCTGTGTTTGTTTTTGTGTCGCTTATGCACACTACTGATGATGAAAAGATTCACATTCATGTTCCATAAACTTGTAAAAATAATTTTTTTAATCTTTATCTAACTCTAACACATGGCTTGTGAATAAAATGAATGATGTGCTAAATGCGCTCAAATTCTTGCGATAAAGAAAATTTATGTGATACTACATTCTAAGTATATGCATTGATAGTGATATGCTCGTAGTATGTATGAAGTAGTGCGTGTCACAAGTTTCCTTGCGCTGAACCAAGTATAATTCCAATGCAAGTTTCTCATAATGATCGGAGGTCAAACATAGGGATTGTTGTCATAAATGTGATACTTATGTGATACATGTGACCGTTTTAATAATGAATAAAGAATTGGGTTTGTACAGATATGTAAATTTACGATGGAAGTAAAAATGCATTAATAAAGTAACATAAAAATGCGTTGATAAAGTAAGTCCTAAACTACTATTATACATGATACAAGATACATGATACAATGATATAGAGGTGGACTGGTTGTGAAAGATGTACAAAAGAATCGATGGATGCGATGGCAAGTCTTGTGAATGAAGCAGAAAGAGAAAGAGTAAAGAGTAAAAACAACGCAAGTTGTCAATCGCATTAAGGACGCAACTAAGGTTTCGCTTTCCCTTGGCATACACCTCTCAATGATCGGCCGTGTTCCAATATGTCTATTGTGAAACAGAGATGAATGTGATGAATGCAAGTGTTTCCATCTCTGGAAATACTTCTCGCTTTAGTTAACGCATTCTTCCAACCTTCTCTCGATAGGTGGAATAACATCTTCACTTCTGCTCTCACAGGTGAAGATGCCGTCGAGCATTCTTTAGCTAAACTTAATTGATTCCTTAACAAAAATTAACTCACTCACTTAATTCTCACTTTTTTACCCAGGGATTAAGAACACATCATGGACAAAGTGGATGATAAATGTATGGAAAGGGACAGAAAGATGATAATGGTGACAATGATAACATTTAATTCTAAAATTAAGTGTTTGATACATGTTATGAATGAGAGATTAAAGAAGATGAATACAGAAGATGAAATAGAGAATAGAAACAAATACGGAAAGAGTGTCAACATCTTGACACATATCCCGATCGGAGATTATGCTTGCCAGCGTGTGGATGTGGTGGAGAGGAAAGCTTCCCTCTTAGGCTCGCTTTCCTGGTAGAATTAACCTTTGCACAGAGCTTTAACTTCAGGAATCGAAAGAATTCTCTGCTCAGAGACTCACCTCTGGCCTTGTCTCTAGTTCTCCCGGATTTACTCTGTAAGTCACTTCAGTCCAACCTCTCTCTCAGTATAAGTATTAGTGCCAGTATATCATGCATATCTTTCAGCGAATTTGAGGAAGCTATTTATAGGCGAGACCTTGGCTCTTTGAATTTTTGGTCCCCACTGTATAGTTATGGTAGTTCCTGAAATGGCGGAATGTAAAATTCCTTTTTATTACGCAATCAATATGTCAGAATTGCACAACTAAAAGCTATACCCATGTTAGAATCGTCCGCAAATGCGTTGCTTTTTACATCTTCGATCGATCACCGCATGCGGTGTTGTTTTTGATTACCGCATGCAGCTGAAATTGTCACACCCCCTCCCAAACTACCTGCTAGCTTAGTCAGGGAGGTGGTGTGAAGCCAACAGACATCGTACTTCTCTAACGATACCTGTTGACCCTGTTGAAACGTTGAACCTGATACTAATCTTAGATATAAAATACTTTACATGTAACACAACACAACAGAATGCCTGAAAACCTTTAGACACACATGAAGTGCAGTCCTGACATAACTCGATTTGGAAAATAACATGATAGAGATATCACAACCAAAAACATATCCAACTGGGGTTTACACAACCATGACATCTAGTGCTTACACAACCATAAACTATCCAGTTCTTACAAAGACATTTACAATACAAACAGACACAATGTACAACTCCCCCCATGTATAGAGCTTGATCTGGAAGCTTTTAGCAGAAAACAGACTTTGGCAGTTATCAGGCACCGGGAGCTCGATCTCTACCTGAAAAGTGGGAAA
>NW_024064556.1:0-1284 GCF_009727055.1 Benincasa hispida | reverse complement strand
TATGATTGTGTGCAGTCACGTTGTCTTTGTGTGCAACTTGTATCATCACATAGGAAAAGAGTAGAGACTTAGGAATAAGCTCTATGGACACTTTTTCATTCAACACATGCATCCTAGACTTAGGAGCGTCGCATTTGCATTGGAAAATGATTTGTTGTGCATGAGTGTAGCATGATTGCATAGTCTGACGCATTCCCAGGTAATGCTAGTTAAAGACGTTCTCAACCTGTTCCTCCGCATACTCAGTACATCTATCACATACTCAAACTTTTCTCAAATTTGTTGCATTTGTTTATTTTTATTACCGAAAATAGCAATCCAAACAACTATTGATTTATTTCGTTACAACAAAGTCTTATGAGAAATTATCACTGCATATTTTTTTCGCAAGTCCCTGAGTTCGACCCTGGACTTACCAAGAAACTCAGTGGGCTTTATACTTGGATTCCACTAAGAAAGCTTGTTGCTCAATGCAATTCTATCACCGCATTTCATTTCATATTTTCACCTCATAAAATAACGCATCAACAATCTGTTAACTGTCAGATATTCCACTAAAGACCAACAGCTGAACTCTTCTTACCACAGATATATTTCTGTGTCCATCGGATATAATCAATCATATGTACGATGACCCTTCACAGATGCTCATAAGTACAACTGGGCCAAATTACCGTTTTGCCCCTGTAGTTACATCTCACTCCTTAAGTACCGCTGAATCCTCTAATGAACAATACAACGTAGTCCAACTATGTGTGAACACCTCTTGGGCCAAGAGAAGGTGTGTGGCGCCACATCGTTCAAGCTCTGGAATCAGCCTTTAATAGAGCTATCTATCTACTTACCCCTGCCTTGGGGAAGGAGTGAATTCCATCTTGTGTAGCTGAGTTCCCAGCTCTCAAATCAGAAGAATCCCCAAAATGGTAGGTTTGAATCGGCGACATGGCCATTCACACCCATACAAATCAAAGGACCGCCCTCAATGGCAGGAGTTCCCAACTCACTCAAGATTGAGGTCATGTTACCTATGGTCATCTAGTGAAGTGAAGTCTCTGTCTTATACAAACGGTGTTATATAACGAGACATTAACACTTCATGGTCAGGTCTTATACAAACTCTTTGTATAGGACGCCCCTACTCGCATGTCCCCAACATGAATGATCAGGATCATACTGTAACGAAGATTTTTGTCTGTCCTTTATTAAGCATGCACTATGATGATGAAAATGATTCAAGTCCATGTTGCCATAAACTTGATGACATAATTTTTATCTTTTTATCTT
>NW_024064555.1:0-1034 GCF_009727055.1 Benincasa hispida | reverse complement strand
GCGTCCACATGCCTTGGATGTCCTTGGCACATAGCACATCACCAATGCATAACAACCTTTGGGTCGACTTGGTTCTCAACTCAACACCTCATGGCCTGTCTCTTATACACATCTAGATGTGTATAAGAGACAGCCATTACACTCTCCCAACGCATGCTACTAGCCGTGTCCTATGCGCCCACATGCCCTTGGATGTCCTTGGCACATAGCACATCACCAATGCATAACAACCTTTGGGTCTTATACACATCTAGATGTGTATAAGAGACAGGTTATAACCAACCCTCTTCCACCACATACTTATTTGCTCAAGCCTTGTCCTATGCGTCCACATGCCTTGGATGTCCTTGGCACATAGCACATCACCAACGCATAACAACCTTTGGGTCGACTTGGTTCTCAACTCAACACCTCATGGCTGTCTCTTATACACATCTAGATGTGTATAAGAGACAGGCATCCACCATATCCATCGTATCCATTGTTGTAGGCCATCGCATACTACCAACGCATTCCTTCGGCCACATACACGATCAATGCGTGCGTGTCCAATGTCCAACGCCCTTGGATGCACAACTTGAGGCTGCCACATGCGTTTTTCTAACTTCTCAAGACATTGGCTGCCGCATGTGTTTCTCCTGGCCACACTTTGGCTTCCTTCAATGCCCAAATAACCTCTAAATAAGCAAGGCCAACGCATGGGTTATACTTAGTCAAATTTTTACTAGTTAAGGCTTATCTCAAAGCTACTAAACAATCTTTATTTAAACACTTAGAAATTTCCTTCATTTCAACATAGGATTTAACTTTCACTTAGTTAATTCCCTTAACCACCTGCTTAAGTAAGGAAAATGAAAATTCGGGTTTCACACATAGCTTCTCCTTCTTGCGTGGGTTTGGAGTAGATAGAGAAAAAAGTTGAAGGATAGGGTGTTGCTACAATGAAAAATGCAAAGATGAAGAAATTTGAGGTTTTTTTTTTTTATCTAAACTAATAAATATATATAAGAGACAATATTTACCTTTTTTAAAAA
>NW_024064554.1:0-1368 GCF_009727055.1 Benincasa hispida | reverse complement strand
GCTCTGAAGAAAAATGGAACGTGGGATCAGGTGATCCTACCTAAAGGGCACAAGACGGTTGGGTGCAAATGGGTTTTCACTATAAAGTACAAGGCAGATGGGACTGTTGATCGGTACAAAGCCAGGTTAGTTGCCAAAGGGTTTACTCAAACCTTTGGGGTAGATTACTCCAAGACATTCTCTCCCGTAGCTAAACTCAATACTCTCCGAGTATTTCTATCAGTTGCAGTTAACAAAGATTGGCCTTTGCATCAACTGGATGTAAAGAATGTCTTTCTCAATGGAGAACTTGAGGAGAAAGTCTACATGAATCCTCCTCCTGGATTTGAAGATCAGTTCACACAGCGAGTCTGCCGGCTGAGAAAGTCGCTATATGGGTTGAAACAATCTCCGAGAGCCTGGTTTGACAGATTTGCCACCTTTGTCAAAAGACAAGGGTATACCCAAGGGCACTCAGATCATACACTTTTTACAAAGAAGTCAACTTCAGGGAAGGTAGCAGTTCTCATTGTGTACGTTGACGATATTGTGCTCTCCGGTGATGATGATGTTGAAATTGTGAAACTCAAAGCAAAGATGGCCAAAGAGTTTGAAATTAAAGACCTTGGGAAGTTAAGATACTTTCTCGGAATGGAAGTAGCCCAGTCTAGGGACGGAATCTTAATGTCCCAACGGAAATACACAATTGATCTTCTAACGGAAACAGGAATGACTGGGTGCAAACCTGCTGACACCCCAGTTGAATATAATTCAAAGCTCAGCAATACTAGTAACAGTGTTCCGGTCAATAAAGAAAGGTATCAGCGGTTAGTTGGGAAATTGATATACTTATCTCATACGAGACCTGATATTTCATATGCAGTGAGTGTCGTCAGACAGTTTATGCAGGTTCCTTGTGAAGAACACATGACAGCAGTTGAACAGATCCTTCGATATCTGAAAGGTACACTAGGTAAGGGGTTAATGTTCAAGAAGTCTGATAAACGCTGCATTGAAGCCTACACTGATTTTGATTGGGTAGGGTCTGTTGTTGATAGAAAATCAACATTAGGGTATTGCACATTTGTTTGGGGTAATCTTGTGACCTGGAGGAGCAAGAAACAAGGAGTTGTGGCCAGAAGTAGTGCAGAAGCTGAGTATAGGGCCATGAGTTTAGGGATATGTAAAGAGATCTGGTTGATGAAAGTGTTGTCAGATCTTCATCAAGACAATGAGCTCCCAATGAAACTGTTTTGTGACAATAAGGCAGCAATAAATATTGTAAATAATCCTGTTCAGCATGACAGAACAAAACACGTTGAGATCGACCGGCACTTCATTAAGGAAAGACTTGACAACGGAAGTATATGCATTCCTTATGTTCTCTCA
>NW_024064553.1:0-1183 GCF_009727055.1 Benincasa hispida | reverse complement strand
GTAGACATTAATAGAAATTGTTAAAAGTTGTTTTCTTATTTTAAAATATTTTTTAATTTTGAAAAAAATCCAGTTCCTTTTGTTAGCTAATTAAGGAAAAGTTTATGGTAGGGATCAAATGAGCAATTTTCTTCGAATCTCAAAGGTTAAAATGTTTAGTCGAAAGTTGATTAGGGATCAAAGTGCTACCAAACCTAAAATCAAATTTAATGTGTAACAAAATCTTAAACAACTTTCAATTTTGTATCTCAATAGTTCCACGAATTTTTTTTTAAAAAATGCCAAATAGGTCAAAGATAATACAAAAATTTGAAAATTCAAGGACCTATTAAAAACAAAACTGATAGGTATAAAAACCTATTAATTGTTAAAGTTTAGAAATTAAATAGGCACAAATCAATTTAAAGTTTAGAGGTCAAATAGGCACCAATCTATTAGTTTGGAATTTAAATTTGTAATCATTTGTAATCAATTTGTAAATTTGTAATCATTTTGGTTATTGAATAGCTTTTTAAAAGTGATAGTTTTGATCCCTTAAAAATGAAATAAAAACAAAAATGAAAGACCAAAATGGTCACTTTTTAAAAGTACAAAGACGATTATGAATAAAAGTTAAAAATGTAGGGACCAAATTGATTATTTTAAAAGTACAAGAATAAAAATGAATCAAAACTAAATGTATTTGAACCAATGTTATATTTAAACCATTAAAATAAAAGTACATTAGTCTACCCAAAATATCGATTGTTTCACACACATATATATGGTAAAATAGAACTTTCGACATTGGAAAAAAAAAAAGTTACATGTCGATTTCTATAAAATAAGCTTTACTGATTATTTTCTTAAGATAATACACACTATATCTTTCAAAGAAACAATACTACTATAATTAATCTATTCAATTTCACAAGAATGAGCGAGCTAGAGGTAGAGAGTGTAAGATAATTAAAAGTGTACGTCAAATTATACATTTAGTTTCTAAATTTAAAGTTTATATAAATATCATCTTTAAAATTTTAAAAGTATTTAATAGGTTTTTATGCTTTTAATTTTGTGTTTAAAAGATAAGTAAAGTTTGAGAATATTTAATAAATCCATAAACTTTTAATTTTCCATCTAATAGGTCCATGACATATTCAAAGTTTTTGAAATTAGAAATATATATATATATATATATATA
>NW_024064552.1:0-8141 GCF_009727055.1 Benincasa hispida | reverse complement strand
ATTCACGTACCATTGGAGCTTCGAGCTACAGGTCCATGAGGTCCCCTTGGTAGCTCAATGGATTCAGTTGAGGATCAGTTCTTGGTGTTGATTTGAAATGTTCAAATTGACAAAAGGTACTTTCATAATATATGATATATTTGGTAAGATGTATGAGATACATCTAGTGGATGATTGATGTAAATGAGATTTATATTCAGTACCATGGAATAGAAAAAGAACTATGTTTATATGTTTCATGAGATGAAATATTAAAACTATAGGTTATAAATATAATATGATAAGTTGGTTATCATTTATATTATAATAATATTAATTATTGGATAATTAATTCTTTTTCTTTAATAACCAAATGAGTGGGTGGTTATTGGATTCATGGTAACCATGAGTTTAAAAGGAAAGTGGTTTTCCTAATTTTAGTATGATTTACAAATGCTGAAAAGTTTTTCGTAAATTTTTTTTTGAGTTTTCTCTTTCGCGCAAAAGAAACTCGCGAAGCCGTCAAGTAAATACGGATTTACTAAACGATGGTCTGGCCGAGCTAAACGAGCGTGCAGTGGCGAGCTAAACGATCATACAGTATTTACCAAACGATCACATAGTTTTGCTAGACGATCGCTTGCCCCAAGTAAATGATCGTGTAGAGTTTGTAGGTGACAGACAAAGCTAAACGATAAGCTAAAAGATCGCATAGCTTTTGCTAGATGATCGCTTAGCATTATCTAAACGATTGGGCATCGACCTATACGGTAGGTCTCTGGCATCTCCCATTTGCCTAGTCGTGTACACGATCAGTGTTTCCTCCTTCGTCTACCTCATTCCAAGTCCGAACAGAGACCACCCTTTGGATTCTCACACCGAGAATACCAAGGTAGCCTTATTGGTGATGTCATACTCAACTCGACACCGTCGAGGTTTTCTAGAGGTCGTTCGTGCTGTTGCTGAGGAGTTCGTGACTGAGGCGATCGTTAAGGACGAGCGCAAAGTGTTCATGCTGTGTTCGTTGCTGTGTTGCGGTCGTGTAGATCGAGTGTTCGAGGTTGCTGTTGTTTGAGCATTTGTGTGCAACGGAGCATGGAGACGCTTCTGCATTTATTCGTACAGTTTTTTCCCTTTGATGCATTTGTAGTTAGTTCTGGCTGTAATTCTATATCGATTGTGCATAACCGCGTTTGTTTGAAGTTGATTGTAAATGTTATTGTTTCATTCATGGATTGTGATTTTGGAATACATCTTTGTTACCGATCTCATGGAAATCCCGAATCACGATTTCCTTCAATCTGGTATCAGAGCCAAGTTCTCTAATATTCGAAAATTACAGATCTGAATTGAACCGCATTTTACAGTCGCGGTGGGTTTCTGGCATTTGTGTTAACCGTATTTTCTAATCTTGGTTTGCGTTGATGAATGTTTATGGGCTTAAATTTCCTTTTTGTTAAAGCTTTCCAGTTATTACAAAGTGATTTAACTGTAAGGGCTCTGTGTTTTTGGGCAAAATACAATCGCAATGAGCCTGTAATTCCAAAAGTTTGAGTTCGTCGTAGTCGTTGTTTGAGATGCAAGTTTCGGCGCAGGTGGGCGATGGCAGTTCTCAACGAAGGTAAGAAGACCAAGCGTTGGGCGGATTCGTGTAGCCTCAGGTAAAACGATCGTTGTGGATGTTAACTATGCAATTGTTTAGTAGTTTAAAATATCATGTAGTATCTTTAATGATGCGTGTTAGCTAATGCTAAGCGATGGGTAAATCGTTTACCCATATAGTGTAGCATTGGTTGCCCGATCGCATAGGGCGCTCAGAGGAGAACGATCGTAGTGGGAGACATGCGATGTTCGTCCGTTTAGTAGAAGGCCACGCAAACTATTGACAATTGTGTAGTTAGCAAGCTTCAATCGCTTAGTTACTACCCTGAATGACGATCGCGGTTTATGCAATATGAAGGCGCTAGTTAAGCAATCGCTTACGGCGATCGTGGCTTCGACTAACATCATGTCATTTAAGTACGATCGCGGAAGGCAGGCACTGTGCGGAGCGCGCTAAGCCGATCACTGTACTTCAGGCTTCATCACTTAGTAAAGGTACACTGAAATCGTGTAGTAAATAGCTAACCACGATCGTTTTGATTTTTTCTAAACGATGCGTGTAGTAAATACTAAATGGTTTGTTTCTCTCTGGGAGCGTTGGTAAGGCGATAAGAACGAAGTGTTGTGTTTAATCGTAGTAGATGATCGGCAAGGGTGCTTAGTACAAATGGTTGGAGAAGCGATGCTTTGCCTGGCGGTTCAAGACCCAGTTTCGCCTGTTTGAAACCGGAGACTCTTGTCTTTCTAATAGTTGGGCTTTATTTTTGTTGCTTTTAAGGCAATTTTTACCTGTACACAGATTAATTGTTTATAACATGGGTGATGTATGGTACTTATATGCCAAAGTGTTTTTCCATATAGTTTAAAACCACCTTAGCTGTGAAATTATTCCTTGCATTATTATTTAAATGTTATAATCGGAGCATGGAAGAAATTTACTTTGAAGCATGCGATGACATTTCATGAAGATATAAGAGTTATATTTTGCATGTAGTTGAGGCATTATCATGCATCAATCCTTTTTTATTAATAAGTGTATAGTCTAAAGGGTGAATGGAAGCATGTTTTGCTTGTTTCATTGCTGTTTTGTATAAGTGTTATATAAAAAAAGTAGAAATGAATTGGAACAATGCATTAAGCATTGACACTTAGGCTGTTTATAAAGCGTATGAATGCCTTGCATGTGTTAGCTTCGCATTGTGGTGGTTGTTTCGTTTATTTAAGTGTTTATAAGGAAATTAGACTAAATCAATAATTCAGCAAGTTGCATGCAGACTTAAGAGTGAACTCAAGTTTTTTAAAAAGGGTTTAAAATTGGATTGAGATAGACATAATTCAAGGGTTCTAAAGGGTTTAGTAACCTAGATTACTCTTTTAAAATCGGTTTAATAGGAATTAAATTGGTTGAATTAAAAATATTAAATTTGTTGTAAACCTATCTCTATATGGGGACCTTTTGTCTAGGTGGGTTCTGGCCTAACTAGGGGTTCTTAAGTTGACGGAAACATCACCCCTCCTACCTGGGAACCTACCTGGAAAGGTGAATTAAGATACCCGATCTTTCAACAAGCAATGCGACGTTTTTGGATCAAAGATTCCATTAAAGAGTTTAAATGGATGAATGATCAAGTTGTTCAACTATCTAAGGTAAATGTTACTCTTGGTCCACCTAAAAGTCACTTAGTTCAAATCCTTAGTCGTGTTTTTTTCTAAAAGTAAGCTAAACCATAGGTTATAAAATAACTCAGTGGGAGGAAGAGAACGTACCAGATTATGTCTTGATTCCACTCATGTTTTCTCCTTGTATTTACAGCCGTGAGATTCATGCTTGGCCTTCGTGATGCCTAGGATGCATCCGCTTTGGATGGTGTTTGCATGAGTCAATATCAAGGTGAATGAGAGGTGGTTTATATTAATGTGGGTGAAGGGTTGTGTGTCCAAAACACATCATGGTCTCCTTGTCATTGGTCATACGTGAGATCATTCTGTACGCCCTCGTGTCGCTTCCGGAGCATCCCCCTTCGAGGAGTGTCCCCCTTCGGATGGTTTTTGTGGTAGTTGTTAATATCAAGGTGAACTCCAGAAATTGGATAGGGTTGCTTTAAAGTTTTTTCTCCAATCGGATTTTCTTCCTTTCAGATTGGGATTTTGGGACCGGACCTCTAAGGCTTAAAATGTGGGTCACACTTTACGGGAGAGAATGATGATTTTCCTGGATCCTGATTCAGGTGCTACCAACATGTAAGTTCCTCTTATCAAGATTCAGTTCCTGGCAACATTGCCAACAGGGAGAGATGACTCTTTCGAGTCGGTAATGGCTTAGGTTGTTTTAGCTGTTGCTATAGGCAGGCTGAAGTTATTTGTTTTGACAAGAAACGTTATCTGTTTACTGGATAATGTTTTTGTAGTACCTCAATATTAAGAAGAACTTAAATCTCGTTTTCTTGTCTCATTGACAAGGTACACCATCCTCCTTTCTGAGAATACAAGTGTTTATTTTCAATATGGAATGGAGCATTGGTTATGGTTCAGGGAAAATAACTTATATGGTACTAAGGTCAGTTAGTCATAAAAGCCTTATTTTAACACCGAAATGTTTAGTACGGCAACAAACAACTAAAAAACCAAAGGTTTCTTCAAAGGAAAATGCCATCTTTTGGCATCTTAGGTTAGGTTCACACAATCAACTCAATAGGATTGAGAAGTTAGTGAAAAGTGGACTTCTAAAGATTTAGAAGACAACTCCTTGCTCGTATCTGAATCATGCCTCGAAGCAAGATGACCAAAACGACCTTTTACTGGAAAAGGTTACAAAGCCAAAGAAAGACTTGGAGCTTGTACATTCAGACCTCTGTAGTCCAATGAATGTTCGAGCTCTAGGTGGGTATTGAATATTTTCATCTCTTTCATCAGATGATTATTCAAGGTTTGGGTAAATCTCTTCATAATGCAATGTAAGTCGAAGCCCTTGACAAGTTCAAGGAGTATCAAGGTAAAGTTTAAACTTGTTAAAGGTAAAGAAGATAATAAAAACACTATGATCTGATCGTGGTGAAGAGTATATAGACCTCCCAATTCCAGAACTATATGATAGAACATGGGATTTATCATCCCAACTCTCGCCCCTGGTACACTTAGCAGAATGGTGTATCAGACAAGGAGAAACAGGACCTTGTTGGACTAGTTTCGGTCTATGATGAAGTTATGCTCCATCTTCTAGACCTCATTTTGGGTTATGTAATGAGACTGGCTTGTTATATCCTGACAACGTTCTCTCAAAAAGTGTTCTGAAAACACCTTTTGAGTTAATGGAGAAACCGTAAGGTTAGTTTAACCGCCAATTTCAAGATTTTGGGTTGTCCGACACATGTGCTAAGCGACTAACCCAAAGAGTTGGAACCGCGTTCGAAGGTTTGCCTCTTTGTAGGCTACCTCAAGAACATAGAGGAGGATACTTCTACATGATCCGAGTGCAGAATAAAGTGTCTATTTCCATAAATGCATCTTTTTGGAAGATGACCACATGAGGGATCATAAGCCACGAAGTAAGCTCGTATTACGGGAGATCTCTAGTGAGACTGAGACTACTGAGGGTTTAAACAAAAAGTTGTTGACACAGGTTTCGACAAGATCATAACAAGAGTTGGATTAAGTCAGAAACGTCCTAAGTCAAACCAGCTTAAAGTTGAGACTGCCTCGATGTAGTTGGGGGAGGGGGTTAATGAACCCACCGGATCACTACATGGGTTTGATTGAAGCCCAAAAGTCATTACAGAATGTGGGGTTGAGGATCCATTGTCTTTTAAGAAGCAATGGAGGATGTTTGACAAAGATGAATGGGTTAAGGCCAATGAACCAGGAAATGGAGTCTATGTACTTCAATAACGTTGGAGCATTATTGATCCACTGATGGGAGTAGACCTATTATAAGTGGAATCTTTTAACAGCGAAAGAGAGGTGTAGATGGAAATGTGCAAACCTTATAAGGCTAAGACTCGTGGCAAAGGGTTATACCCAAGTTGAGGGTGTTGACTATAGGAAACTTTCTCACATGTTGTCATGCCTCGAGTCTAACAGGATTCTTCTGTCTATAGCCACATTTTACGATTATGAAATTTTGGAAATAGACGTCAAGACTACCTTTCTTAATGGACTTGAGGAGACCATCCTATATGACTCAATCAGAAGGGTTCATAAGTTCCAGATCAAGAGCAAAGAGTTTGCAAGCTTAATAGGTCCATTTATGGACGAAACAAGCATCTAGATCTATGGAACATCATATTTTTGATACTACTGTTCCAAAAAAAAATCGTTTGGCATTGACAGAATGTTGATGAGCTTGTGTTTACAAGAAGATTCTTAATAACTAGTAAGCTTTCCTAGGTACTGTTATGTGGATGATATCTTACTCATTTGAGGAATGATGTAGGGTATTTGATTTGAATTATTAAGAGTTGGCTAGCTGCCCCAGTTCCAAATGAAAAGATTTGGGTGAGGCATAATATGTTCTCGAGATCCAGATTATTCGGGATCGAAGAACAAATGGATTAGCCCCTATCTCAAGGCATCGTACATTGACAAATGTTGATCAAGTATAGGATGAACGATTTCCAAGAGGGGTTTTTGTTACTCTTCAGGCTGGAATCGTTCCTGTTCTAAGATCAATGTCCTAAGAACGTCAAGAAGTTGAGGAGATGAGACGGATTCCATAATATGCTTCTACTGTAGGAAGCTTGATGTAATGGCAATGTGTGTAACTAGACCCCGACATTTGCTATGCAGTAGGGATTGTCAGTCGGTATCGCAGTCCAATCCAAGATCTTGATACACTGGACGGCGGTCTAGAATGATCCTTAAGTATCTTCGGAGAACGAGGGACTACATGGAGATAAGATCTGATCTTTACAAGGATACACAGACTCTTGACTTTCAGATCGATCGAGATTCTTGCAAAATCCGAACATCGGGGTCAGTGTTTAAACTCTGAATGGAGAGGTTGTAGTCTGGCGACGGCAATCTCGGCCAAGGAATGATCGTGGACTTCCATGTATGGAAGCCGAATACGTAGCCGCTTGTGACAGCAGCTAAGGAGGCTGTTTGGCTTGAGAAAGTTCCTTTCAAATTTGGAAGTTGTTCCAAATATGGATTTGCCTATCACTTCTTTATTTTGATAACAGTGGGGCTGTGGCAAAATTCGAGAAACCTTGGAGTCATCGTCGGCGGTAAGCACATAGAACGAAAATATCACCTGATCAGGGAGATTGTGCATCCAACGATGATGTGGATATTCATGAAAGAATGCATTTGTAGCACAACGTTGTTGATGTTTCCCTTTACAAGGCCCTGCACGGCTAAAGTATTCGAGGGTCACTGGAGAGTCTGGGTTTGCGGGATATGTGGCAATCTTTGTCTAAGGGCAAGTGGGAGATGTACTGGGGTATGCCTAGTTTATTATACTTGTACATTTTTAATATTTGATTATTGTACATTAGTCTCAACGATCTCATTAGAAAAAGTGGGGATTTTGGGATTTGTGTCCTAATTCTCCTAGAAAGTCTCGTTGTTTTGTAAAGAACACACATTGTTCAATGAATAAAATAAGTGTTATTTAATTCTGCCATTTACTCATATCCAATAAAAAAAGCTCATTGGTTATCTTATGTGAATTAAGCATGGTATTAGGGTGATATTACAATAGTTGATCAATGCCTTAAGTGATAACCTAAATATGGTCTGTAGTATAAGGGATTTAAGGTGGGATACCTGATCCTGGTGAACTATATTTGATATGACCGCTTTGTAGAGGTTTTTGCAAGTGTTGTAAACTACTACAGATGGTACGATCTTGACCATTCATCTGGAGACATGCGAGGGGGTTCCTATACAAAGAGTTTATATAAGACCAGACCCAGAATGGCTAGAACTTTGTATATAACGATCGTTGATACTAGAGACTTATATCTCACGCCAAAAGAACATAGGTAACACAACCTCAATCCTGATTGTTTTGGGAACTCTGTCCTTTGAGAGGGTCCTCTGATTAGTATGGGTGGAAAGTGGCTAGATTGCCAACATCAACATGCTACGCTTTCTGGGGGTTTGTTTGATCTGGGAGTTGGGAGCTCAATCACAAAGATGGAATTTCATTTTTCCTGAAGTAGGGATAATAGAGAGATATGCTCCCTTAAAGGGCTGATTCTGGAGCTTGATAAATAGTGGCCACAGCTTCTTTTTGGAAAGAGAAGCTCAGTATAGTAGAACTAATGACTTATTGTTCATTAAGAGATAGTGATACTTAAGAGACAAATGTAACTACCCGGGGCATAATGGTTATTGGCCCAGTTGTACTTAAGAGTGATCTGCTGAAGGGTTGTCGCACCGCTATTGGTTAAGAGTGGACACATAATATACATTTGTGGTAAGGAAGAGTTCAATATCGGTCTTTAGTGGAGTGCTGGCAGTTAGAACCGGATGGTGGATCTCGTGCTAAGAGTTTAGTTAGTTATTCACGTACTGGATTGGAGCTTCCGAGCTATGGTCCATGAAGTCACCTTGGTAAG
>NW_024064551.1:0-1231 GCF_009727055.1 Benincasa hispida | reverse complement strand
AAATATTCGATGCTCGTGGCTTTGAATTGGCACTTCTTCAAGTTTGCTACCAGCTGATTTTTTATCAAAACCTCCCGAATGGTCGATAAGTGGCCCGGGATCGGTAAAGCTTGTAAGAGGCCAGCGGGAGATAATGTTAAGTAATTGCCTTGTTGACATACCCCACATTCGGCCACGAATTGTTGTACTTTCTGCTTCATACCCAATATACTTCCTTGGACAGTCTTTGATATGTATTCAAGCTCCCTTGATGACCTCCTATAGGGCTACTATGGAACTCTTGTAGTAAAAGGGGAATGGTAGGTGAAGTAGCTGGCAATACAATCCGCCCCTTGTAGTATAAAAGCTCTCCTCGTAGGCTATACTCTGCTGGCACCGGATGATCATTCAACAAAGCCTGCCGGATTCCATTCAACTCATCATCATTGCACAGTTGTTCAACAAAGATAGCGGTATTTAGTTCCTTCACTACACTGAGCAGACCAAGTTCACATGAGGCAGGCAATCGAGAGAGTGCATCAACTGCAGAGTTCTCTGTTCCTCGCTTGTTTTCGATGCCGAAATTGTATCCCATGAGTTTGGCGATCCATCGTTGGTATTCTCCTGCAATCACCCTTTGCTCTAGCAAAAACTTTAGACTTTTCTGATCCGTGCAAACTATGAAGTGCCTTCCTAATAGATAGGGTCTCCATTTCTGTATTGCAAATACCATGGCCATCAGTTCTCGTTCATACACCGCCTTGAAGGTGTGGATAGGAGGCAATGCTTGGCTAAAATACGCCAATGGTCGTTTATTTTGCATAAGGGCGGCCCCCACTCCTACTCCTGAAGCATCTGTCTCCACAACGAAAGGTTCATTGAAGTTAGGTAGTCCCAGCACTGGTACAGACATCATAACTGACTTGAGACGTTGAAAAGCTTCTTCTGCATCCTTATTCCAACTAAAGTTCCCTTTCTTTAACAACTGAGTCAACGGCAAGGCAATAGCACTGTAGTTGGCCACGAACTTCCGGTAATAGCCTGCGAGACCAAGAAAGCCTCGTAATTCCTTCACATTCTGTGGGGTAGGTCAAGTGTTCATTGCCTCCAATTTGGTTGGATCAGCTGAGACCCCTTGTGCCGAGATAATGTGCCCCAAATATTCGATGCTCGTGGCTTTGAATTGGCACTTCTTCAAGTTTGCTACCAGCTGATTTTTTATCAAAACCTCCCGAATGGTCGATAAGTGGCC
>NW_024064550.1:0-1212 GCF_009727055.1 Benincasa hispida | reverse complement strand
TATGTTAGTAAGTAAGATGTCATTTGTTTGAATCCCTCATCCTTTATTGTACTAAAAAAACTTAGGTTAATTACCATTCTAGTTTTACTTTAAAATTTATTCCATTTCCGTCCATGTACTTTCAAATGTCCAATTTAAATCTTTAGATTTTCTAAACTTTAGCAACAAACAATTGTCTCATGACACGGAAAAGTAAGAAGAAGATGTAGGGAGAGAAGGGGGGAAAGAGAAAGGAAAAAAGACTTGTGATATTAAAAAGTAAAATATAATATTAATAATATTTTCCAACTCATCTAAAAGTAGTCACTTGAATATGTCACGACATTTTGAAAAATCTTCCATTTGAAATCAAAATGAACATATTTGAAAAATATGATAATGTTAAAAACTAATAATAATCCACCACCTTTGGAAGATAATAGTGGCAATGAATTGAAGTGCTATAATTTTTGTAAACAACAACATAAGCTTGGAAATAAAGTGCTCTAATAGTGAAATAAAGTCATGTATTATTTATGTGTATTAAAGAAAAATACATATCATCTAATTTATGAGCACATGGATGTATGTATGTGCATCCAAACAGGGGCGGGGAATGGGGAATGGGTTAACCTCCCATAAAGTCTTTAAGGAGTCTTCTTTTCTTCTCCCATATATTTAGGAAAGGAATTGTCAAGAAATTTCTTTTCGAATCCTGGGTGACAAAAACATAGATTAAGCTTGCAATCACAGTCCTATGGATCAGAACAATCAATGCGACTTTTGCATGGAATGTTTACAACATTTCTGACATCTGATACGAACAATGTTGCTGAAATATTTTAATTGTTAATTGTCATACAATTAGATAACTATTGCGAAAAAAGAAAAAATATTGGATATAATTAATTAAAAGTGATTGATATACCTGTGGCAATTAAGAACATTAGGAGCAAGACAACAAACTTTGTCGAGGACTTCTCGATATCAAGTCTCTAGTGGGTGAGTATTATATGATTTGGAAGCTTTTGATTTCTTTGTGTGTATTTGCATGAAAAATATACCAGGACTTATAGTAAAATAGTTTAGCTTAAATTGGTAGAAAATATATGGGATGGTTGCAACAATAACAAATGAAATTACTAAAATTACTAAAATTGAGTCTTACCTACCTTCTCAAATGTCCTTCGGTATCAAATTGGCAAGCTTCTCAAATACCTCAAAGATGTCGAG
>NW_024064549.1:0-1971 GCF_009727055.1 Benincasa hispida | reverse complement strand
TTATATATTATATTAAATTTATTTTATATATATATTATTTAATATTATATTTTTTCCATATCCATTTCTCGTTATGCATCGTTGTACTCTTCAATTCACAACATGTTATCAAACACGAGCTTCTATTATTTTCCTTACTAAAGGTAGGTTCTAAAGTGATGTCATGACAAACTTCACAAAATCAAAATTTATTGCCCTTAATATTAACGATAGTAATCATTTTTCATGGATACTTGATGACAGAAATCCACCTATGATGCTATGAATCTTAGAGAGATTATTAAAAAAGGAATACGATATCCAATCAAGACAAAGAAAAAGCTATGATTTCCTTTGTCATCACCTCACAGAGGATTGAAAATGAATATCTTACAATAATAATATCATCGTATCTTGTGGAAAATTTCGAAAGAAGGGTATGATCATAAAAAAAAAAAACATTTATTTTTCCTAAAGTTCCTTATGAGTGGATGCACTTGAGGCTACAAAATTTCAAATCAGTAAAATGATTACAATTTCACATGATTTAAAATCAGTTTTAAAACTGTTGTTACGCGGAGAGAAAATTATTGATGTGGATATGCTTAGAGAAGATATTTCTACATTATCATGTCTCGAAATATCTCTGCAGCACAACAATATTGAGAGAAAGGTTTTAAACAATGATTCTAAACTAATTTCATGTCATCTTGTGGTCGAATAAAATAACAAGTTATTGATGAAAAATCATGAATCTCGACAAACATATATGTAATAAATAAATAACAAAAAGTAAATAAAATAACAAAGAATAGATTTCTCCATTATCTCCAATCTTTTTGGATTGATGACTAATATGTGTCTTTCAAAACCCACAAGTAAGTAGGAAATGGATTACATGGAAAGTAATAGTGTGTAATCTTGAGACACGTGAACAACACATAGGTTAATTGATGAATGACACATGGCCAATAGACACTAATAGTAGGCATCTACATTATACCTAATTGAACATATTTATAATATATAGTTATTTAGCGTCAATTTTCATAGGGGTTGAAGGCTTCATGATTATTTAATATGGGCATTCTCTGTTCTCATGGGCCCTCCTTTCTCTAAACCAGCACTAAGGAGCCCATTAATTATCTATTACAATAATCAAATCTATAATTTTGAGGTTGATAGTACAAGTTCTATATCAATGAAGTTATGTTCATTTTGACAACTTTATCTATCTATTCGCAGAAAAATGTGCCTAAGAAATGTATTTCTTAACCCAAGTTCTCATTCTAGATCAGCTACTACTATTTATTATGAGACTATATCTAGTATACTTTTCAAAATCCATAACAAAAATATGTTGATTGATACATTGCATCCATGTTCTATAATAACATAACTAAAATAAAAGTATAATCTATAGATCCAAGAACAAATTATGTATTTATTTTTAATCCATAAACACAGTACACATAGTATCCAGAGTCAAGAAGATAAATATGTGATTAAATGATAAACTTTCATTGCAACTTCAAACCTTCCCATAGTAATTTTTTTTAATTGCTTTTTTTTTTTGTTGGTCTTTATAATATAAATATAATTGACTGTAAGATAAAATGACCGATTCTATTTATTTATTTATTATTATTATTATTATTTTCTTTTTCTGAGAAAGCAAAAGATATGTTTTTTATTTTTTGGGAGAATTGGTGCTTTAATTTAATAAGGGCACGAAAAGGTTGCCAATTGTTGGGTGAGGCAGCCAATTGTGGCTTTCAACTCATAGCCAACCATCTCTGAAGTAATTGACAATTTTGACCCTTCACTTGTGAATTTTGATGGTTTTTTTATTTTATATATAATATATATCCACATCTGACGTGGTGCTATATAGCCGCCACATAGGATATAAATTCCCAAATATTTTATGTCAAGCTCCCCGTTATTGACTCCGGTGATAATCATTATTTATTCTTTTTTCTTTTTTTTTTT
>NW_024064548.1:0-1024 GCF_009727055.1 Benincasa hispida | reverse complement strand
TCATTATTCTACCTTATTTTGCATTCAGCTAATTAACCTTATTCTTACATTAATGGTTAGCTCATCATTTTTTTTTCGGATTCAAAATGAGAATGGTATTCGAGCTTTGAGAGTATACACTTTTGTAGTAATTAAGTTATGTTGATAATTGCTCTTCACCATGCCTAAAAAATGTCACTTAAAATATTATTAATATTTGTGAACAATAAAAATATTGGGTCATTAACACAAGTGTGAAGGTAATTATTTGGGTATTTGTAATAGATAGTAAAATAGAGGGATACAAATCTAAAATTATATCACCTCTTTAAAATATATACAAATATAGAAGTGTTGACTAGTCAATCTTTGAGTTTTTTCTAATTTCCAATTTTGCTCTCTCTTGTCTTTTGCACATTTTCTTCTTTTCTTCTTTTTCTCATCTTTTTTGTTTTCTTTGTTTTCTTCGATTTTTACTTCTTTCGTTTTCTTTTTCTTTCATTTCTCTAATGTTTGCTTCTTTTTTTCCTTTCCTTTACCTGCTTTTTGCTTATTCCCTTTCTTTTCTTTCCTTTTCGTCTTCTTTCCTTTCTTTTTTCTTTTTTTTTTATTTTCTTTTCTTCCTCCAGTTTTTCTTCCTTCTTTCTTTTCTTTTCTTTTTTTCTTTTTTTTCTTTTCTCCGATTTTTGTTTCTTTCCTTCCTTTTTTTATAATTTTTATTTTATTTTCTTTCTCCGATTTTTTCTTATTCTTTTTTTTTAATTTTCTTTTCTTTATCCGATTTTTATTTCTCCTTTTTTTCATAAGAATTATGAGGGTGAGTTTCATACCCAAACTTGAAAATATCCAATTCAGAAGTGACTTAACCCCAACAAGTCAATCATGAAATTTGATTATTATAATAAAACTTTAAATATAAATAGCAAATGAAAACAGATTTGAAATAAGCTACTTTTTTTAGTCCACAATTTTGCACCATTTTTTAAAACATTTCTTAAAAGTTTGAAATAAAAAACGAGAATAGTTATTAAACAAGTTTATTTAT
>NW_024064547.1:0-1111 GCF_009727055.1 Benincasa hispida | reverse complement strand
AAAATAAAAAATAAAATCCGTCAACACCTCTTTAAAAGCATTGGTAGATCCAGCCTTGCTGACATCTTTTTACCAGTGCCAGGAGAGCTTTCATTTTCCTGCACCATTATGGTTGTCATTAGGAGAACTTTTGGGAAGTTTTTCTTGAGCTATAAACATTCCCGATTTCGTTATGTTGTCGTTATTGTTGGCGTTGGAAGTTTTTCTAGAGAAAACAAATTCTTGAACACCTAAGCGAACAATGTTTGAATCAGAGTTGGGAGAAAATATTTCTGTTAACGAGTTTTCAATTTAACGTCGGAAAAACATACTTTCTTGAAAATTGTTTTCTTGTTGAGAGAGCCTATTTTGGCTAACGACTTTTGTGGCGTCAAAAAAGATATAGTAAAAAAAATGGATGTGCTTGTAGTGAAAGAAATTATAAGAAAACAAACATATACTTTTCAAAAAAAAAATAAAAATAAAAACAAATAGTTATTAAGCGTGACAAAAAAAAAACAAATAATAAACATCAGTGTTTAATAATATGGAATGATTTGAAAACTTCCCATTGAAGAATCACTTGAAAGTTTTCTTAAGAGAAAAATGATACGTAAATTGTAATGTAATTTTGATGCGACATATTCGATTCAATTTATGATTGTTTGATATTTGTTAAATCATTTCTGTTAGATACATGTGAAATCACTTCTAAGTTTTACATGTATATGGCAATCAAACAAACTTGTGGTTGAAAATATTTTTTAAATATAACATAATAAAGCACATAAATATTTTAAGAAGAAAAAGAAAATTTGAAATGTAATCATCTCTTAGTCAATTAATTTTTAGATGAAATCTTAGGTTTATAAAATTTGATATTAATGCTCATGAAGCTTAAATGGATTATTTAATCGAAAAAGTTAGACTAAATTATCAAAATATCCTTAAATTTTATGTATTTTGTGTCAAAATTACCATTGAACTTTCAAAAAATTCAACAATATCCTTAAACTTTCAAAATGAGTTAGAAAAATACCCTAACCATTAGTTTTTTATGGAAACTAATAATGCTTTGTTTTAAAAATATCATAGAACTTTCAAAAGTTTCATAATGTCTTTAAACTAAAAA
>NW_024064546.1:0-3287 GCF_009727055.1 Benincasa hispida | reverse complement strand
GATATAAAAATAGCATTACAAGTTTATGGCAACATGAGCTTGTAGCACATTATCATGCATGCACAGTACACAATCAATCTCATGTCAACACTCAATGCATTTTCATCATCGCATTTCATCCACAATTCCACATCTTAAAATAACGCACCATGTTTTTGGCGCCGTTGCCGGGGACTTCGGAAAAATGGTGTGCTAACGGTATTTTTTTTTATTTCTTTGTAGACTCTCAATCTTTGGCGAATTACGACCCAAGATTGAGAGGACGTTTAGACGGATATTAAGAGACCGCCAACAACAACAGTCAGATAAAGAAGAGATGGCGGAGCAGCCTGGAAATGGAGCACCAAATGAAAACAACGTCATGGCTAATCCAATCCTTCTGGCTAATGATCGCAATAGGCCCATTAGGGACTATGCATCACCAAACCTCTATGACTTCTCTCCAGGAATCATGAGTCTTGCCTTCGACGGAAGTCGATTCGAAATGAAGTCGGTGATGCTGCAGATGATCCAAACTGTAGGACAATTCGGAGGAGACGTGGCAAGGACCTGCACACCCACCTCCGTAGCTTTATAGAAATCTGCAATACTTTTGTGTTCCCGAACATCTCTGCCGAAGAAGTTTGACTAACTTTGTTTCCATTTTCTCTTTGTGATCAGGCAAGAAAATGGGCGTATTCCCTCGAGCCGGGAGAGATCACTTCATGGAAACAGATCGTAGAGAAATTTATGAAGAAATATTTTCCGCCTACTGAGAATGCTAGACGAAGGAAGCTCATAACTAATTTTGAACAAGACATGGACGAATTGCTTAGTGATGCCTGGGTGAGGTTTGAGAGGTTGGTCTGGGATTGTCCACACAACAGATTTCCAGACTGCCTTCGGATGGAAATCTTTTATAATGGTTTAAATCCCGCTTTGCAGACCGCTGCTAATGTGGCAGCCACTGGTGGTCTGCTTGATAAAAGTATGATGAGGCTAATAACATCTTGGATCGCATCTCCAAAAACCACGAGGATTGGAGAAAGAGTGATCAGAGACTAAAATAAAGGATAACGATGCAAGTAATGGTGCTATTGCTTCACTATAGAATCAGATGACCGCAATGATGAACTTAATTCAGGGAATTACGATCAGTAGCCCAACACCGTAAAATGGGCAAGTAAACGCAATTAGTCAAAACACCGTAAGGTGTGCGACTTGCGGTTATGGGCACGCAATGGAAAAATGCCCACAGAATCCACAGTCTATTTACTTTGTGAAAAATAATCCATTTTTGAATACCTACAACCCCGGGTGGAGAAACCACCCCAATTTTGCATGGAAGAATCAGCAGCAAAATTTCCAATTTGTGGCACAGAAAGAAGGGCCACCTGGATTCTTCCCGCGGAACAACGGTCAAACAAGTAATCAAGCCAGTAGCTTGCAACCGCCGTAATTATCCTCCTTGGAAAGCTTATTGAAGCAATATATAGAGAAAAATGAAATTGTGCTTCATAGTCAGGCTACGTCCATCCGCAATCTAGAATTACAGATGGGCCAGATTGCAAGCGAGCTAAAGAACGGACCACAAGGGGCTCTACCGAGTTCAACAGAACTCCCACGCAGCCCGGGGGGATTAGGTAAAGAGCAATGTTAGGTTGTGACATTGCGGAGTGGAAAAAATATGGAGGGAGAAAGAAAGAAGCTGAGCCGGATTGATCCCATTGCATTGGAACCAGAAATTGCGATGACACAAGAAGAAAAAGGAGAAAAAGAAGCAATAGCGCCAGAAGTTGCGTCCACCTTAAAGCCAACAGAGAAGGGACCGTGAGAATGCAGTTACCACCTTTCCCGCAGAGACTAAGAAAGAAAAAGAATGAAGAGGTACAGTACCAACGCTTCCTGTCTATGTTAAAACAATTAAATATTAATATTCCATTCAGTGAAGCGATTGAGGAGATGTCTGTCTATGCTAAGTTTCTGAAGGATATGGTAACCAAGAATAGAGAAGCTGGTAAGTTTTCCACCGTGGCTTTAACACAAAGTTCAAAATCAATAATTCCACCGAAGATGAGCGATCCTGGGAGATTTACTATACCTTTCTCCATTGGAGGATTGTACATCGGGCAAGCATTGTGTAACCTTAGAGCCAACATCAATTTGATGCCTCTGTCGAACTTTAAGCAGCTGAATGTAGGGCAACTTGTGCCTCGACTATGACTCTCCAACTTGCAGATAGATCTCTGGTGCATCCAGAGGGGAAGGTGAAGGATGTGCTGATCACCATCGACAAATTTATCCTACCAGCCGAATTCATTATCTTAGATTACGAAGCCGACATAGATGTTCCCATCATTTTAGGGCGACCATTTTTATCAACAGGTCATGCCTAGATTGATGTGCATAAAGGGGAGATCATTTTGAGCATAAATGGACAGAAGCTCAAGTTCAACATCATCCGTGCCATGAAGTTTCCTGATGAAGAAGACCTGCCTGACTCAGACGACAACCAGAATTTGATTGAAGAAGAAAAGCTTAACGAAGAGAATGAAGAAGAGGATGGAAGTGCATCCATTTCTGCTTGTAATGTGATCATAAAAAGAATAAACAAGGAGGTTGAAATGATCGCATCTCAAGAACAAGAGCCAACAAAAAAAGAAGAATGAAAAGCAACGCAACCGTCTTTAGTAGAACCACCAACAATGGAATTAAATACCGTGTCGAACCACTTAAAGTACGCATTTCTGGGGCAGAATGAGAAGCTGCCAGTAATTATTTCCTCCAAACTTAATGAAGACCAGGAGAATGCGTTGATGAGAATTCTAAGGAAACATGTGCGAGCAATTGGCTGGACGCTCGCCGACATTCGAGGAATTAACCCAACCTACTGTATACACTGAATTCGTCTCGAAGAAGACCACAAAGCAACGATCGAACATCAACGTAGACTCAACCTTACGATGAAAGAGGTCGTTAAAAAGGAGATCATTAAATGGTTAGATGCGGGTATTATTTATCCGATAGAAGATAGCACGTGGGTCAGCCCCGTGCAGTGTGTGCCTAAATAGGGTGGCATGACGGTAGTCCTGAATGCAAACAATGAGTTGATACCTCAAAGAACTGTCACCGTGGCGTATTTGCATGGACTACCACAAGCTGAATGCGGCCACGAAGAAAGATCACTTCCCTCTACCGTTCATTGACCAAATGCTAGATCGTCTAGCAAGAAATGACTTCTACTGCTTTCTGGATGGCTATGCCGAGTATAACCAGATTATGATTGCTCCAGAAGATCAGGACAAGAC
>NW_024064545.1:0-2094 GCF_009727055.1 Benincasa hispida | reverse complement strand
CACTGTTAAGTTCATTTGGTGAATTTGTTATCAAGACATTAACCAAATTTTGTATGTGAAGTTCTAAAAATTCGTGCGCCTACTTATATCTCACGTCATTGATTAGATTAATCTTCCTTGTTACTTAATAGTTTATCGTGAGGATGTTAAGTTAGAAAAAGGTATGCACAGAGATTTGTTCAATATAAAACTTCACACACAACTAAAAGTTCGGTGGTATCCTTCGGTTCTCTCAGCGCCTCTTCCTCGGCTCAATGAAGCAGTCAGGGTTGCTCGATGCGGATTTAATGGAGTAAGTTGATCATAGACTTCCTTTATAAGTTAGCACTTCAAAATTGCTAGAGTATGCTCAACTCTCAATATGGAATAACGTCAGATAATGTTCACATTACACCCCTGCTAATGCTTTTTTAGAGACTACTGCCCACCTCAATTTCATGCGTTTCAAAATGAATATTGAAGTGCCTTGATACTAGATTTGCCTAAAAGTCATGCTTATCAGTCTCGAAAAATCAGCAGTTCGTGTATCCTGTTGTAAGGATCAAATCCTGAACCATACACGAGCATTGTAGTCTTCTCTACTTAGTATTCTGTATGATTATTTGAAGGATGTTCTAACGAGGATGACTATAGATACATAATAAATCTCTGAGATATTAGACCTTTATTCAAAACATCCGCCGGACTATCCCAACCGTTTACTTTGGGAAATGTTAAGATGCTAGTAACATAACTTCCCATACATCAGGCTACCAACAACCGATGCATAGGGGATTCGTCTCATTTCTTCAACCTCTCGAGGTGTCTTAGGACATTGTTCCATAGACAATATAACTTTATGCCTGAAAGGGAGTAAACCTCTCTTGGAGTTCTGCATCGAAATTTAACAAGATTCTTGTCAATATACGATGCCTGAGACAGGGCTAGTGTTTTGTTCTTCTGATCTTTAGATATCTGAATGCCCAGAACAAACTGCGCCTCTCCTAAATCTTTCATTTGGAATTGAGTCGCTAGCCAATTCTTAATTTTAGTAAGTACACCTACATCATTCCCAATGAGTAGGATATTGTCTACATATAGCACTAGAGAAGCTACCGAATTGTTGATGATTCTCTTGTAAACACAAGGCTCAACAACATTTTGATCAAAGCCATAAGATTTTATCACAGTATCAAATCTTATGTTCCAAGATCTATAAGCTTGCTTTAATTCGTAGATGGATTGATTAAGATTGCAAACCTTTTGCTCTTGACTTTAGGTTATGAATCCCTTAAGCTGCTCCGTATAAATGGTCTCCTCAAGATTGTCATTTAGAAAGACAGTCTTGATGTCCATTTTCCATATCTTATAGCCATAATATGAGGCAATGGATAGGAGGATCCGGATATACTTCGACATGGAAACAGGTGAGAAAGTCTCCTGATAGTCGACTCCTTCAACTTGGGCATAACCCTTTACCACAAGTCTAGCCTTGAAGGTTTGCACCTTCTCATTAACACCCCATTTTCTCTTGTAGATCCATTTGCAACCTATAGGTTTTACCCTATCAAGTTGATCTACAAGATCCTAAATAGAATTGAATTACATAAACTCCATTTCGAGATCCATAGCTTTGATCCACTCATCTTTGTCAACATCCTCCATTTCCTTTTTCTAAGACAATGGATTCTCAACATCTCCGTCAACTACCATAGCTAGGTTTTCTGTTAACCTTCCCACTATGTCGTGGTTCCCTCAACACTTGAGGTGGACATTACCTACTAGATGAACAAACTTCAACAACTCTTGTTGAGGTGTTGGATTCTTCAACAATTCTTATTGAAGGTTTAGTAGTGTAACGACCCGACCCCCTAGGACTTAAGTTAGGCCGTTACTAAATACATACATGCATAGAACTTAAACCAACACTCTTTTATGGTGAAATAAATGCTAAATAAATAAGGTAAGTTCAAAAGTCCTTTATTAAATGCAAATATTAAAAACAACAATAGGGTACCCATAAATCATAAATGTTAATAAATAAGTCTGAAAAAGATTCTTAATAATAGGTTTCAAATATCAAAATTGAAAGTTAAGAAAAATATGAAAGGAAAT
>NW_024064544.1:0-1121 GCF_009727055.1 Benincasa hispida | reverse complement strand
ATAAAAAAAATTGAGTTATGATCGTGATGATGCATCAAATTAAAAGAATCAAAAACATACTTTGATTTCAAATTACATTTTTCGAGATTCACCCGCCGTATAGTGAATGAGAAATTTCGGCGAATCACGAGTTGCCACATCATCAATGAAAGTCCGAGCCCATTGGAAAAATTATAAATTGGATTGGGCCGAATAATTAAAGTTGCTCGGGGCCAACCCAATTCAAACCCATAGTGAAATTTTGGGTTAAATTAAAGATTAAGCTCAAGCCCAATATTTTGGCGCAACAACATATGAGTCCAATCCCAACTTTAGCCCAAACCCAATTTGGGCCCAATAAAATAATTAAGCCCAAGCCTATGGAAGGCCCATGAGAAACCTCTATAAATAGAGATCTTATCTCTTCAGTTGAGGGGAGGTGAAAGGAACTGAAGGCAAAAGCCCTCTGAAGATTTGAAACCTGAAGCTCCAAGGATCTTAAAAACATTACTACTCCAAAGATTTGAAGATCAAAAGACACTAAATCTCTGAAGATCAAAAGACATATCAAATTTCTGAAGATCAAAAGACACTAAAGCTCTGAAGATCAAAAGACATATTAAAGCTTTGAAGATTTAAGCTCCCAAGATCTAAGACTCAAGCTCTAAGTGTTGAAAACCGAAGCTTTTCAAGCTTCGAAGACTGAAGTTCTCAAATTTTGAAGAATTGAAGATCTAAATTATTTGAAGCTTTGAAGATTAGAAGATTTCATCAAACTGATCGTATCTTTACAACCTACAAGCTGAAGATATAATCTCCTCAAACTCAAGGGTCAAGCCCAAGCTCATCTGTGAACTCTATAAATAAAGAAGCTCTCCTCATTTGGAGGGGTCACAAATTCTACATTCAGAGAGCCTAGAGAGAATTCTCCCAACAACCAGAGGACTCACTGACTCCTAAAGCTGACCACACCTGAAGACTGAAGCATTCTTCCAAGACTTCAACTCCAAGATCATTACGCGCTTTGCTTCCTCAAATCAAGCGTATGCATTCAACTAAGAGAGAATTAGAGGATCAAGTACTAGAGATCAAACCACATCTCATAAAATCAACATCAACATCAATACCAACTCAAGTTCAGC
>NW_024064543.1:0-6183 GCF_009727055.1 Benincasa hispida | reverse complement strand
CGACGGTTCGGCTGCATGGACATGTTGGATTCCAATAATGCCTCAATGAGCGTCACCTTAGCTTCTTTGTGGGAGTGAAAGCAGGTCATCTATGCTGATGATGATAAGCCCTTTGATTCTTCTATCGATTTCAATGGGCTTGGAAGGTATCTTCTTCTTCGGTGGTGCTAACAGCCATGACCTGTAGCAACTTCTGGCGTTTCTCCTGAATCCCAATCACAGGAAGTTCCTGAGAGGAAATCTGCCAATGTCACCTGTTGCTTGGGACGAGAACATCTTTATCTCTCTCGTCAATACCTTGGGGCTTCTCGACCTTTTTTCTACCCTTCCTTTTTGTGTCTGCTTCCTACTACTCCTTAAGAGTTAGGTGAACGTCATATCTAACCGGTTGAGTTAGAGAAAAGTCACTTTAATTGGGTGGTGATAATGGTTGCTTGTCATTCTTCCTTCTCTCATCTATTTATAGTGGGCAAAAAATAACAATTATATCAATAATAGAGTTCAGTTATATAAATAAATCTATGAATAATTTATACTTAAGTTCATCAATTTGATTTCCTTTCGTAATGATGTGCGACATTATTCAAATGTCATAAGTTATCATTATGGCGCATACCATATAAACTGTATAGTTTTAATATTGTTACTCACATAGAATATAAAACTATATATTTGTGTCTCTTATTTACTTTTCCTTCTATGTTATCCATCGTACTATTTTAATAACTCAAAATTGGCTAAATCTAAGCGATATTACTCTACTTTCTAGAGACTCCTTCTAACAACTATGAATCACATTCATAGAAAATAACTTTTTGAATCTCACTGCAACATGTCCGTATGCCTTGTGTTGTACATCCATAGGGTTTTCAGATGAAGATCTGGTGTTAGGATCCAGGTTGCACAATAGGTTTTTGTATGTCTTCGGATATATTCGGGAACAAAAAGTCGTCGGATTCTCATCGATAATGGATCCACGGTCAATATAATGCCTAAAGCAACTATGAAACCATTAAGCATCCCCATGGAAGAGTTTTCAAACAACAAGTTGGTGATTCAAGGGTTCAATCAAGGCAGCCAAAAGGCGATAGGCATGATACACTTAGAGCTCCTCATCAACGACTTGAAGGCCAATGCATTGTTTCACGTTATAGACTCAAAGACCACCTATAGGCTACTACTGAGGTGCCCTTGGATTCATAGGAATGGTGTGATTACGTCCACGATGCATCAATGTTTCAAGTTCTGCTAGGATGGGATTAAGAAGGTTGAAGCTGACTCTAATCCATTTTCGGTGCCCGAGTCTCACTTTACAGATGCAAAGTTTTACTTAAAGAATGAGAATTTCGGTGAATCAATGCCCGCAGAGACCTCGCTAGAAAAGAAAACAGGTAGATCTCGATCAAGGTCACCAGTTGGTACTAGGAAGGAAACAAGTAGCGAACACACGCCTCTAGCCTAAAAGGGAGTGAGACCTCTGCCAGTGTTGGATTAACACTTGTGGTGAGGGATGAAACGACCTCAGGACCTCCAATTCTATGTTATGTCCCTTTGTCGAGACGGAAGAAGGGGGAGTCACCTTTTACGAAATGCTCAAAAGTTTTGCAGGTCGGCAATATAGAAATCCTAAAGGAGATTTTCGTCACACCTCTCACGTTAATAACAAAGTAGGAAGTCCACAAGCCAGAGGCATTTAGACATCGAGAGATAGAGATAGATCAATCCAAGATCGATGCCATCCAGAAGATGCCAAGGCCAAGGAATCTACATGAGTTAATAAGTCTACAAGGACGCCTGACCTACATCCGGAGGTTTATTTCCAACTTGGTGGAGCGATGTCAACCCTCTCATAGTCTGATGAGAAAGGGAGAAAAATTAGAATGGGATGAGGTCTGTCCAAATGCCTTTGATAGCATAAAGAGGTAATTACTCAGTCCTCCTGTCTTAGGATCCCCAATAGCGGGCAAGCCATTGATATTGTACATCGCAGCTCAAGAAAGATCGTTGTGGGCATTGTTGGCATAAAAAGGAGAGAAGGGAAAAGAACGTGCTCTCTATTACCTAAGCAAAACCTTAAACGGGGCTGAGATCAACTATTTATTGGCTTTTTTGCCCTTAATCTCAAATTAATTAATTTTAATTAATTAATTAATCAATGTTTTGATGATAACAAACTCAATTTTTAATTACTGAAAGTTTTAGTGTTTTAATATGTCCATAGCGTAGAGCTCGGAACAACAACTTCAACACCTCTTGAATCACTCAAATCGGAGCTAAAACGAAGACGTTATGACCGAAACAAGTCTATAGAGAAAATACCGTGGTAGATGACGTGACATAACCAGACCATTTGCATGTAGGCATGTGGCAGCATATTGGTTGAATGGTGGATCATTAAGAGATTAACATATGATGAACTTTTGATTTTTAGATTGATTTAAAAAAATAAAATTTAAAAGAAATTTAAAAGGAAAATAAATTTAATATTATTTTATGTTTGTGTCTAACGGCTAGTTTTTTACACATAGTATGTTCTTTTATTTTTGGATTGACTTTTAAAAAAATGAATTAAAAAAAATGAATTTAATATTATTTTATGTTTGTGTCTAACGGCTAGTTTTTGATACATGGTATGTTTTTATTTTTTGGATTAATTTTAAAAAGAAAATGAATTTCAAAAGAAAAAGAATTTAATATTATATTTTGTTTGTATCTAACGACTAGTTTAGTTTAAAATCTCCACCATTGATTTTTCTTTTCCAAAATCCAATGGTCCAAATTAATTGTGGTTTCTAAAAATTTTTCCATTTCCATATAAATCATCTTCCTCTCCAAATTTTGTTCAAACAAATTTTACATTTCATAATCCTTTAAAACTCAAAAGTTTCTATTGTTGCTCTCTCTAAGCTCCCAATTTTTTTCTTTTCATCTTATTCTTGAGAGAGTGTAGTATTGTGAGAATAAATTTGTTGAGTGCTTAAACTTGTAAATCCACTCTAGTGAGAGTTGTATTGTGTTCTTTATAAATTCCAACATTTGTAACAGTTTGATCCTAAACCGTGGAAAGGTTCAGGTTTGCTCTTGAACCCGTAAAAGAAGCAGTGGTGTAACAGTTGGGCTCTAATCCGTGGAAAGAGTTGGAAAGATTTTATTCAAATTCCCAATAGGCACTTGAAGAATAGAGTAGGTCGAGTTTGACCAAACATTATAAAAATTATGGTGTCTTCTTCTCTAACTCTTTCCTTTTTATTTTTGCAAATAATTTAAGCAATTTATTGTATGTTTTAGTTTGTTTTTATTTATTTGCTAAAATTTGATATAATTAACTTATCACACTTTTTGTCATCTTATTTGTTGCACAAATTGAATTTTTCTTATTATTTATAAAAAGTTTAATTAAACCTCATTCACCCCCTCTAGGGTTGCCATATCGATCCAACAAATTGGTACCAGAGTGGGTTGCTCTTCTTGAAATATTTATTTCTTGATAAACTTAATTGTTTTTTAGCTATGGCAACTTTAGGTTTTATCCCTTTTACCAATAGTCAATCTATTACAAAGCCTCCTTTCTTTAATGATACTAATTATAGTTATTGGAAAAATAGATTGAGATTTTTCTTGCTTTCTATTGATTATGATTTATGGGATATTGTTGAGAACGGTTTTAAAATTCCAACAAAAGATGTTGATGGTGTTAGCACTATAAAACCTAAGGAAGAATGGTCAATAAATGAAAAGAAAACATGCTCTTTAAATGCCAAAGCTAATAATTGCTTATTTTGTGCTTTGAATGAAGTTGAGTATAATAGAGTGTCTATTTGCAAAACCGCTAAAGAGATATGAGATAATTAGAAATTTATCATGAGAGGAACTAGTAAGTAAAAGAACAAAGATTGACATGTTAGTTCATCAATGATGAAATGTTGAAATTGATGAAAAATGAAACTATTTCCGATATGTTATGAGATTTACTACATTGTCAATGCTTTAGAAGAATTTGTGAAAAGTACTCAAAATCTTGAGAAGATAAAGAAGCTATTTGGTCTTTGCCTAAACAATAGGCACTAAGTCACCATCATTCAAAGAGCAAAGGATCTCGAATCTTTCTTCTCAGTGATGATCTCATAGGATCGTTGTTGATGCCATGAGATAAAGATCAAGAAAAACATGGAGGAGGAAAAGAAAAGAAAAAAGAGAGTATAGCTTTAAAGACATCTCTTTAGAAGTTGACTCCCAAGATGAAGATGACCTTGATGAAGATGATGTTTCCTATCTTTCACGTAAGTATAAGAACTTCATCAAGAGAAAGAAGCAAACAAGAAAGCATCTCTCCAACCAAAAAGAGTCAAAAGTGAAAAGAGCAAAAAGGATGAAGTAAATATGCTATGAATGCAAGAAGTCGGTCATATTAGAACCGATTGTCCTTTTCTTAAATCATCTAAGAAATCCAAAGAAAGCAATAAAAGCTACTTTGGGATAATAGCGATGATAAGCGAAAGTGGAGTGATAATGAAGAAGTGGCCAATTTTTGCTTCAAGGCTCCATAGTGACAAAGAATGAACAAAAGATGAGCGTAACTCTAGAACTCTTTTATAATTGAATTTTTGAAAGCTTTTGAAATATGGCAAGATGATTCAAAAAAAACTAGTCTCCTAAGTAATGTTGTATCTTTAAAACAGAAATACAATGTTTTACTCTTAGTAAAAAAGAAGTCTTATCTGAAAGAAATTGCTTGCTTAAAGAGAATGATGCATGAATGCCTATGCAGATATTGATAGAAATGGAATATCTCTTGTGACAAGCAGTGCTTTATTGTGATGAGAAAAATTTCTGCCTTCTCAAAGTTAAATTTCTTGAGCGTGATAGATGTGAAAAAGAATATATTTGATTACAAATTACTCAAGAAAATAGAATTTAGAGCTTCTGCAAGACACTTATAAGGCTAAAGAATCTATTAAAAAGTGACAATAGTCTAAAAATAAAAGATTAGACAAGAATAATTTTGAAGTAGGGCAAGCGCTTTGTGATAAAAGAGGTTTAGCTATATTGTATGAATGTCTCTACTCTTCGAAGTTTCTAAAACTATCTTTGTAAGCTCTCATAATATGCCTAAGGTTGTTGTATAAGCATGTTAAATCAAACTTATTGTGTGCAATAATGTCATTATTGTGTGTTGAAGGCCATATTAGAATCCTTATATTTTTAATTGAAATATGTCCATCATCTACTATCTCCAATGAAAAATTTTCTCAAAGTGGCAAAGTTTCACAATGCATCTAAGAGGAATAATTCTCCAAAAAGTAGAGTTGTGCATAAATTTGTTGTAAGAGATAATATCTTTGCAAAATGTTGTTTGTTTCTCATGTGACAAGTTTGGATTAGACTTATTCTTGTTACTTGTCTAAATCCAATGCTTAACATGTCTATGCAAAAATTTGAATGGCATTCCCAAGTTTAATTCAATACTAACCATTTAGAGCCAAACAAGTGTGGGGGTCCATAAAGAATCCAAACTCGATCTTTATGCTTGTCTAACCGCTGTGTTTTTACAACATGTTATGTTTTTATTTTTGGATTAATTTTAAAGAAAGGAATTCAAAAGAAAAAGAATTTAATATTATAATTTGTTTGTATTCTAACGACAGTTTAGTTTAAATCTCCACTATTGATTTTTCTTTCCAAAATCAGATGGTCCAAATAATTGTGGTTTTCCTAAAATTTTCCATCTCATATAACATCTTCCTCTCCAAATTTGTACAAACAAATTTTTAATATCATAATCTCTCCAAACTCAAAAGTTCCATTGTTGGCTCTCTCTCTAACTCCCAATTTGTTTCTTTTCATCTTATTCTTTGAGAGAGTGTTATTGTAATTGTAGGATAAATTTGTTGAGTTACTTTAAACTTGTAATCACATTTAGTGAGAGTGTATTGTGTTCTTCAAGAAATTCCAACATTGTTAACGGTTTGATCTAAACCCATGGAGAGGATTAGGTTTGTTGCTTAAACTGGTAAAGGAGTGGTGGTTGTACGGTTGGGCTCTAATCCGTGGAAAGAGTCCAGAAAGCTTTTATTCAATTTCCTAAGAGGCGCTGAGAGTGGAGTAGTCGAGTTTGACCGAACACTATAAAAATTACAGTGTTTCTCTCTCTAACTCTTTCCTTTTATTTTTGCAATAACTTTA
>NW_024064542.1:0-1120 GCF_009727055.1 Benincasa hispida | reverse complement strand
TTTTTTTTTTTTTTTTTTTTTTTTCATTTAACTATAAATTAAAAAATAAATGTTTTGTATTTAAATCCTTTTAACTCCACATCAACACTTGATAATTGTTTCTTTTTTTTTTTTGTTTGTTTTTAAAAATTAAGTCTATTTCTCTTAGTTTTGCAAAGATTTGCATCCTACTAAAATACAAGAGTTGTATTCTTAACTAAATTTCAAAAACAAAATCAAATTTTAAAAAACATTTTTTTTAGTTATCAAACTTTGGCTTAATTTTTTTAATAACTTGATATAGATAAAAAAAAAAAAATAGAATCAGAGGTAGAAAGAGTGCATATATGTTTAATTTCTTAAAACCAAAAACTAAAAACTAAGACCTTGTTTGGTAATCATTTTGTTTTTTTGTTTTGGATTTTGGTTTTTGGAAAGCTGTTTCTTATTTTCTATTTTGAAAAAACAAAAACCATACATGTTTGGTTACCATTTTGGTTTTTTGTTTTTCAAAAATAAAAAATAAAAAACATATTTAGTACTTATTCTTTGTTTTCCGTATTTTAGAAATTGAAACAAAAAATATGTTTCGATAATCATTATTTTTTTTAAAAAAAATCAAATTAAATTTGATGACTTTTTTAGTTTTATTATTATTATTTTTTTTTATAAAAATGAAATCAAACTATTTTTACAATAACTTTTCATTTGATATACATAATCATCAAATTATATCTTAGTCATCAAATTATATCTTTATTTTTAACTTTTTGCATTCTTTTAAATCCATATTGATAAAAATATTATCAATATTTTATATGCACGGATTAATTCAAATTAAATGAAGAAAAATAACAAAAAAAAAAAAAGAAAGTAATAAAAATACTAAAATAAGTTCATTTAAAATGTTACAATGAAAACAATTAATAGATTTTAGGTTGTTTATTGTAACATCCCGAATTTTCAGTGAATTTAAATTAATATGTTAAATCCATGAGATTTAATTTGGAATTAATTAGTTAAAAGATTTGAAATATCGAAATTAAATTTTGGACCAAAATTAAAGTATTTTGGAAAGATGATTTAAGGTTTGTGATGATCCATTTGAGAAGTTTAAAAGAGGGAAAAGTCTTATATCTAT
>NW_024064541.1:0-8373 GCF_009727055.1 Benincasa hispida | reverse complement strand
AGCCTTCCCAAACACCAGCGCATACGGGGACATCCTATAGGTGTTTTATAGGCGGTCCTGTATGCCACAAGGCATCTCCAACTTCATGGCCCAATCTTTGCGTGAAGGATTCACCACCTTAGGATCAAATTGATTTCCCTATTGGACACCTTGGCTCAAAGCCGTTTGTCTTTGGATGGTATGCGGTGGCGACCTTATAGTGGATATTATACTTGAGCAGTAAATTGTTGATGACGGCATTGATAAAGTGGGAGCCTTCATCACTTATTATGGCACGTCGGGGTGCCAAACAGATGAAGATATTTTCCACAAGAATTTGGAGACTATCCTCACACATCGCTTGCGATGCACATATACTACTTCAACCCATTTGGACACATAATCGACGGCCACAGGATGGACTTGTGACCATTTGATGGTGGAAATTGGTCCCATGAAGTCTATGCCCCATACGTTCAAAACTCCAATTCTAAGAATAATATTCATTGGCATCGCATTCTTCCATGAAATATTCTCCGTCGTTGGCACCTGTTCACATTTCATTTAATAGTCTTTTCGCGTCCTGGAATAAAGTCGGCCAAAAATATCCACTTTGTAAACACCTTTGCTGCTGTACGTTGACCTCAAAATGATCCACCATATGGTGAGTCATGGCATTGGGATAATATGCACTGTGTAGTAGCCTCTGGTACACATACATGGGATCTGTCTGACCCCCTCTTGTAAGATTTTGCTCATCCCAATAATAGGGTTTTATCTGTGTATAAAGCTGCCTTTTTTGGGGCTTTAATTTTCAGAAATTGTTCACAGACCAGATATCTGAAAGTGATTCATCCGATCGAAAAACCAGCGCCCAAAGTGCTCTCAGTAGTGCCCCAAATGGGGCCGGAGAAGCCCGTCTCCGTCTGGCAGAGTTAGAAACCGATCATCACTTTGAAGTTCGTAGGACGCCCCGTTTGCTAAGACCCTTTTATCTATCACTTGTGAGTTGAAGCCGCATATCATATATATATAATCAATATCATCAGTTGGTAAACTCTACAGAAGAATTGCAAAGACAAGTTACTATTGGCCCTAGCCTGATTGATGATTTGCTAGGGATGCAAAAGCTCGAGAAGAGGTGCTGTCTAAAAAGCACATGGATGCCCTTCCTTCGAGCAGAATGTGGCATTTATCATGTAGTGGATATGAAGAACACCATATATCGAGTATCCTGACAAAAGGAAACCTTATCGGATGATAGATACGAAGCGAATAAGCTAAAAGAGATAGGCCAACCAAAGGTATATCGTTAATGATGGTAAGCTATTCAAAAGAGGCTTATCGGAATTCTGTTGAGGTGTCTATCAAGTGATGAAGCGTTGCGGATCATGCACCAAATCGACATGACTGGAGTCTTTGCGAAGCTCCTCTCCAAGCGGTACTTAGTTCTTGAATAAGATCATTCGAGTAAAAGTAAGGGACTCGTCAATCCGGAGTAGAGACACACTCATGTTTACACTCTTTTTCCAAAAAGAAGTGCCTTCTGAGGCACTCCCGCCTGGGTCCGAAAAAGCCCCCTAAACATATCCTTCAGAATGCCTTCTTGACTTCTTGAAGAAGTTGAACGAGCTGACACCACCCTAATCACCGTGGAAAGAGGACGGTAAGGAGCTTCACGTTTTTTAAGGTGAACTTTTAATTAACCGATCTCTCGAAGACATTGGGGCCATACCTCCGCTATATATAAGGGAAATACTTTGGTAACGAGAGTAACAGAAAAAAAATGGGGTAAAAATCAAATTAGGTCATAGGTCGAACAGGTTAAGGAGAGCTAGTTCCCCGAAATGTCGTTTAAGGGTCGGGTAAAGTGATGAACTTGGAGCTCGTTCGTATCCTTGTGGATAAGTCCGATCGGTGCAGAAAATTAGAGTTTTCCGTCGTGTCGGAGTCTGATCTATAGTTGAGGGGGCAATTACATTACCAAAAGTTCGCGTCTCGGTCGTCGAATAAGACAAGAGCTGAGACAAGAAGTACGGATAGATGCGATTCATTTCATGTCTAGTAGGCTCTCGAGAAGCAGCGAGTGGAAGATATGAAGTCTGGAATGTATGTCAATAGCCAAGCCGAAGACGAACATGCACGTTGAGTATAGTAGGGCAGTCGTCTAGAGCTGTAGTTTTCATTGCAGTAGCAGAAGCTAAAAGCCCACTTGGCCATGCCATGTAAGACTTGGTGGTCGAGCGTCTTTTCATAGCAATGCGAAAAGAAACGATCTAAGAGGGTGTGATTCAACCGTCATGAGTGGCCGTATCTCTTTCTGAAATGTGATCGTGAGGTTCGGGTTCATTTGGACAAAAGAGGACGGTGGAACCGTAGTGCGAATGGTTGATAGTATATGACTTCGCTTCGATACTCTTCAACTCGAACCCAATTGTCCATCTATCATGAAAGAGCAGTCATGGCTTGTTTGGGTTTATGCACCGGAGGGCTATCGGCTTGTTGGGTCACGTTAGCTTGTGATGTGATGACCACCCTTGCTTTCTGGTGTGTGCCAGTCTGGTTGAGCGTCCCTATCACGTAAAAGGAGTCTGGGAGGGGGGGGGAGAGGAAGGGGGAGGGAGGGGGGGGCCAGGGCGGTGGAGGTGGGGGCGGAGGGCGAGCGCGAGCGGGGTTGTGCGGCACGGGAGGGCCAGGGGTCTCGTGGTGAGCTGGAGCCAGGGAGAAGAGGCGGGGTGGGGGGGTTCGTGTGCGGGGAGAGAGGCGACTTCGCTATTCTTTTTTTATCGCGAGAAAAGAAAAATTATGTAATTTTCAAATAAGCAGGAGACTATGAATATTCTAGTAAGCGTAGGTGGAAGCTTGGGCTAACCACCGAGAACGACACGGCACGTACTCTACGTATAGTACCCTGGTTGCAAGTGAAGGTGTCGGTCGCTCTAGAAGAACGTGGCGGCTTAACGGCCGGCTGAGTTAACACGACCGAACTGCTGCAACGCGTAGGTGGATCACCAGGCCAGCTCTTTCGCTCAATATAGGGAATTCCGGAGGGCAAATTAACCACATGTTCTGCGGTACCATGGTTAGTTCTTCAATTTTGATATAGACCATGACTCCATTCTGGGAATGTTGCGTTCACCTTTGGACTGGTATACTTCGACTTCCAATTTCTAATCTTGATAAGGTGATATCTGCAACCTGGTCTTCCTTCCCCTTGCGATAATGATTTCCATGTCTAATTCTTTATAGAGGGAGGAAACCATTTAAAATCAACCTCAGACTTGCATTTCTTTCTTGGTCATTTAAATATTTGTATTGTCACAGTGTCGGTGTGAGACAGATCACTTGCCACTTACCGCTTGAATTGGAGCACAAAGCACTTTGGGCAGTGAAGAAGCTCAACTTTGATTTGAAGACCGCAGGGGAGGCAAGAAAACTTCAGTTGATCGAGCTAGACGAATGGAGAACTCAAGCATATGAAAATGCCAAAATCTACAAGGATTGTGCAAAACGTTGGCATGACAAACAACTATGCGAGAAGAATCTCCAAGTTGGACAAAGAGTCTTGTTATATAATTCTCGGCTATGACTTTTTCCCAAAAAATTAAAGTCACGTTGGTCTGGACCATTTATAATCAAAGAGGTATTCCCGTATGGTGCGGTTGAGTTAATCAATAAAGGAGAGACCAGCGCATTCAAGGTCAACGGGCAAAGAGTCAAGATGTACGACGGAGGAGACTTGCATCGCGAGAAAACCTCCATGGACCTGAGGAATTCTTGACTGAAGAAGAAATGAGCAAGTCCCTGCGATAGTATGCGATACAAACTCATAAGGGATGCAATTCTTTTGAAGTATCTTTTTTACATCTTTATTTTATGAACTCACTCTACCTTTTTATATCTCTTTTTACACCACCATTTCAAAATAATAATAATAATAATAATAAAAAATAAATTCAACTCTGTCTTTCATATTTTTGACCCTCTCGATTTTTTAGCAATGATCGTGGTAAATGATTGCGGAGGATCTACACGATAACTGAAAAACGCGATCAGTTCGTTCAACCCATCGAAATCAAAGAAATCAGCTTGCTGCAAAGAAGGATGCGATCACAGATGATGTGGACAACACAGTAAATTTGGGGGTTGTATCTTTCTTTGATTTTTCTATTCTAAATTTTGCACTCGCATCTCATTTTTAACATTGAAATTTTTATCTTGCATCCTATGTAGTTGGCACAATCATTGAATGATTGCTTACCTTAATTATTCACCGCATTTTTTTATGTACCAAGTATGATGTCAATGATGAAAAGCATGCCTCTATTTCTCATCACATGTACTAGAATCAACTTACTTTCAGAACAGTCAATTCATGAAATATTTTTAGAAGTTAGTGGTCCACCAACTTTCTTTCAAAATGACTTTTACGAAACTTCCTGAGAGCATCACATGAATCATTTCAGTCTATCAACAATGAGGACATTGTTGGGTTTAAATTTGGGGGTGCTAGTATTTATTTTCAACCTTGCTACTTTTAGACATCTTAAAAAAAAAATCATAACGTTGAGATCGGATCCTACTCATAGTTGGATGTCTGCATGACACCCGTGGAGGCAAGCCAAAACAAAGGTAGGAATCGTGATCAACGCATAAATCAAGTGATCGCAGCTCCGCTGCCAAATGGACATGAGTTTAGACTGAGAAGGAGCGCCTTGCTCGTAGTTGGATGCTCGCATGACACCTGTGGCGGTAAGCCAAAAAGAAGGCAAGGCACTTGGATCAGCGCAAGGTCACAAAAATAATATCTAAACAACACAAGGATAAAAAGCATTTGGAAACACCCCAGTTGAAAAAAAGTTTTGAAATAAATCATGCGATGTCCTGGACACAAGTAAAGTCTTTTTGAAGGTTAAACTTGTGGTCCCTAAGTTCTAGAAATATTTTAAGAAGAGACCAGTATAGAAATTAAGAAGATTTTGGTTCATAAAATTTGAATAAGGCACCTCGAAAAATCTAGGTAAGGAAAAGGCGACTAACTCACTAAAGTAAATCTTTAGTTTATGCTTGAGGACAAGTATTGTTTTAAATTTGGGGCTGTGATAACGGGCAGAAATGCACGTTATTACAACACAAATAAGTAAAACAATGAGGGAATGCGACAGTAAAATATACAAAATCATGTCCAAAAGCGTTAAACTGAGAATATTGCGATCGCATGCGCCCATCGCATAAAAGCAGCTAATTTACTTATTTTGTGTAGGAAAAATACGTTGGTGCAAAGCAAAGTACGATCCAAAGAATTCAGCGACCACGTGCATTAAAAGATCGCGACCACAAAGCCATGCGATCGTATTCGCTCGCAAGAATTTGCTCAAGCAGGTGGCCGTATAAAGATGGCGCATCAAGGTGAAAGCTTAATAAATCATGATGGGATGGAAAGCTGATGACGGTCAAATCCGAATTTAGTTGACAAGCCGTTAACGAATCACTGTAGTAAATACATTCAACTTTTTCGGTGACCATTAATCGGCGCATCAGACAGAAGATTTAATGACCTCCTATCATTGCAGTCATTAGAGAGAAAGACTCTTCACATTGAGCTCTATAAATACCGAAGGCTACCATCGTTAAAGGAGTTCAACACAGTTCGCCATATAGATAGACCATATACAAATTAGTTAGCCATTAGTTTGTAGTTGTTCTTATACTTAGAAGGTGGAGATGAGCGAAGAGAAGAAGACGCCAAGAGATTATTCCTGGTTAGCTTGGAAGACTGCCTTGGAAGCGCTGTAAAAGGAGAGAGGGCTGATACATACAAAAGCAAGAACATTCTTCTAGGTAGAGTAGAGTAAAAAGACAGTGTAAAAAGCTTCGGAAAATAAGACATTGCTACTGGGCTTCTTATCCCTACTTTCCATTGTTGTTTTGTATTCTAACTTTAGAGATACTTGAGAGAATAGTCTAAAGAAAGAACTTAGACTTGAGAGAGTCAGGTTAGAATCCAGGCTTGAGAGAGTCAAATTAGAACCGCATAAGCAAAAGATAGAAACTTAGACATAAGTTCTGTTTGCTACTATGTATCGCATGCACCTTAGAAATAGGATATGATAGTATGCGGTCACCTTGTACATGTGTGTATCATTCATCGTTGCATACATAAGAATAGAGGCTTAGACTTAAGTCCTATCGACATTATCGTATACATCGCATGCGTCCTAGAAATAGGAACTATGGCATTAACATTGAGAGAAGACATGCTGTTGTGTGTGTGTAGCATGATCGCATAACTTGAATGCAATCTTAGGAAGTGTTAGTTAAATCCCTTTTCAACCTGTTCATCGCATACTCATTGTATTCTCGATTTCATCAACTCTTAACTCAAACCCGCCGCATAGGATTTATACTTAAACAAAATACCAACCAACTTATTTATTTTTGTCACCGCAAAGGAATCAAAATTTACTGTCGCATAGTAACTCAGTAATCCATGTGTTCGACCCTAGACTTACTAGGAAACCTAGTGAAATTTATACTTGGATTTTACTGGGAAAACTTGCATGTGCAACGCATAATTCATCACCGCAATTTCATACCATTATTTCATCGCATTTACAATGCATCAACAACCTGAAGGATGTTGGGATTGGTGTCTTAAATCTCTTTGTAATCTCGTAGTTTGTAAACTTTGTATAAACATATTGTTGTTAATAAAATAAGTGTTATTTTATAAGCATATACTCAACCAATAAACTAAGATCCGAGGTTATTTCATGTAATTTAAAAAGTATGTAGGACATACAAGTGGATCTTGTCCAATTATAACCTGAACGGTCTGTAGTAGATGGATAATGGTAAGGTGGGTACCTTATCCTGGTGACACTATGGATACGACCCGCTTTGTAGGTGTACAAGTGTTGTAAAATGCTAAAATGATCTAATCTTGATCATTCATGTGGAGACATGTGAGCGGGGGTATCCTATACAAAGAGTTTGTATAAGACTGGACCACGAAAAGATTAGTGTCTTTATATAATGCCATAATAATATAGCTTACATTTCACTAGGATGACCATAGGTGAATGACCTGAATCCAAAGTGAGTTGTGAACTCCTGCTCATGAAGACGGTCCTTTGATTTGTATGGATGAGAATGGCCAGATTGCTAACTCAACAAGCTTACCATTTTGGTGATTTCGTCTAACTAGGGAGCCTGGAACACAGCTACACAAGGCGAAATTCACTTCTTCCCTGATGTAGAGTAAGTAGATAAATTGTTCCTTTAAGGGTTGATCGGGTCTTGAACATAGTGGACACACCCTCTCCTGGCTCGAGAGGGACTTGTCATAGTTGGACTATGACTTATTTTTTATTAGAGGAATTAGTAGTACTTAAGAAGCTAGATATAACTACAGGGCAACACGGTAATTTTGGTCACTGTACTTACGAGCAATTTGTGAAGGGTCATTGCACTGTTGATTGGTTATATCCAATGGACATAAAAATATTTGTAGTGCGAAGAGTGCAACTGTCGGTCTTTAGTGGAATGACCGACATTAATGAATGTTGGGTAATTTAATTAAAGAGTTTAACTAATTATCCGAGTACCATTGGAGCTTCAATCTACAGATCCATAAAGTCCCATCTGTAGCTCAACAGGAATTTAATTGAGAATTATTTTTAGATTAATTTGAAGTGTCAAATTAATTGAAGGAATTAATTATATAAGAAATAATTAATTAAATTAATTATATATGTCATATAATTAATATTTATTTGTATACATTATAATATAAGGTAATATGAGAGAAATTTGAATATGATTCAAATACTAATTATATGAATGAGATTCATGTAATTAAATTTAATATGAATATGATTTCTATTAAATACCATAAATAAGTTGAGAGAAATTAAATATTTGAATATGATTCAATATATTAATTATATGAATAAGATTCATTTAAATTGAATCTAAATGTGATTTATATGAAAATTCCATGTATTGTTGGAGAAAATAAAATCTAAAGGTTATGTTGTATTTGATGCAATATAAAACTATAAGATATGTGTCATATTTAAACAACATATGGTGTATAATATTGTTATATAAAATATAACATATAACTATAGTTTTATATATTGTATCATATACGATATAAACCTATAGTTTTTTTCTCTCACTAGTGACATTTAATATAAATCACATTATATTAAATTCAATAATATGAATCAAAATTCATATAATTAATATTTGAATCATATTCAAATAATTGCTGAAAAAAAGAACAAACATATTATAATTAATTTAATTTGTATTAAACCATTCATATAACCAATCAGTTTTTAGCAAAAATTTAATGTACCCTCAGTGACATCTAATTTTGCAATGATG
>NW_024064540.1:0-2615 GCF_009727055.1 Benincasa hispida | reverse complement strand
TAAACTTTTGAAAGTAGAGTATTTTTTTTTTTTGTTTGCACAAAACACTGAAACGATTCCAATCCAAAAACAATTGTAAGGGTGTTTGAACTCATTTTGGAAGTTTAAAGAGAAAACCTTTTGAAAGTTAATTTTTTTCTTTACCCAAAATACAAGTTTAAGTGGTATTTTGTATAATTGAGAAAAAAATACCCTAGCTTTCAAAATTTGACTAATATTGAAACGTTCTCAAAACATTGACAATTAAACAAAGAAAGAGCGTTAAACCAAAATTATAACCATTTGCAATAGGGGATATTAGTGTGGAAGTAGATGCCTAAATCTCTCCCGTGAAGTCCCCCTTATAGTTTTGTAATTATAATGTATAAACATATTATTTATTTATAAAAATATGAGATGTTTTATTTGACATTTAGTAGCATTAATCCCACAAACAAACAAACTAAACATCCAGGTTATCTTCTGTAGCTTAAACATGTATGTGAGACATATAGGTGGAATCAATGTTTAAGTGATAACCTAAATGGTCTGTAAGTAGATGAATAAGGTTGGGTACCTTATCCTTGTGACACACGAATACGACTCGTTGTAGTAATGTCAATTGGTGTAAAGTGTTACATGATATACTAATCATTTCATGATGAAAACTGTGAGCATGGTAATTCTATACGAAAGGGGTTGTATAAGACCAGATCACGAAATGACTAGTCTCATTATATAACTGTTTATAATAGAGACTTACATTTCACCAGGATAACCATAGTGACATACTGAATCCTGAGTGAGTCCGTGAACTTCCTACTATGAAAACAATCCTTTTGATTGTACTGGGAGAGTGGTCAGATCGCCGAGCTCAATAAGTCTACCTACTTTGAGGATTGTCTAATCGAGGACGGGAACATAGTCCCAACAAGACGAAATCAACTCATTCCTTAATGTTGGGGTAAGTAAGATAAAAATTGTTCCATTAGTGATTACGTGATTTAAAGTGTGGTTTCGGGCTGAACAAGTGGTGCCACACACTCCTTGGTTCGATTAGAGAGAGTTTGGTCATAGTTTGGAGTATGTCTTATTATTCATTAGAGAGATCAGTGGTACTTAAAAATAGATGTAATTACAAGGGAAAATACAGTAATTTTGGCCGCAGCTGTACTTAACGAGCAATTTGTGAAGGTTTGCAGTTGACTGGTATATTCAATAGGCACAATAAATAATATTTGTAGCTCGAAGAAGTGCAAGCTGTCGGTCTTTAGTGGAGTGACCCGTTAGTTTTATAATATTTAAATTAATTTATGAATATTTAGTTTCATGATATTAATTATTTAAAATGAATTAATATATGGATAGTGATTCATAATACTGAATGAGATTCATATAATTGAATTTAGTATAATTATGATTATATAAATACCATCATTGTTGAGAGATTAACAACCTATAATTATTTTTTATATGATACATATATATAGGTTACGTATGTTATATTGATATATACATAGTTAATTCCAATCATATAAGTTAGTTATAATAATATATATTATATCTATATCATTATTTAAATTAAATTAATTTTAATTAAATTTTCAAATTTCAAAATTAAAGGGACCCTCCCCTTAATTCTCTCAATAACTAACGTGGTGGTTTTGCAGAAAGTTTCTTTTTTCTCTTCTTCTTCTCTTTTGGGTTGATATAGAGAAAAAATAAAACTCTCTGTAATTTTTCAAAAAAAAAAAAAAAAGAAAAGAAAAGAAAAAAGATTACACTAATTTCTTTCTCTCCCTCCATTCCAGAATCTCAGAGTCCACACCTAAGAAATTCTCATCCCAAGAGAATACAAAGGTAATTATTGTGGTGGTGCCCCTTGGATTTACTGTTCCTTGGATCGTAATCGTTCGTGATCGAAGAGGAGCAAATTCGTGAAGATGGTTTCGATATCTTCAAGGTTAAGATTTTTTCCTCCTTCTTTCTTGCATGTTATAAATTAAATATTAATTGCATAAATTGTATTTAGTAATTTTATTGTCTTGTAAAAATTTAAATTGGGACGATCTCCACTTCCGCTGCTGAACTTCACAATTCCTTCAAATGTATTAGAGCATTGATTTTACAGATCTATTGATGGGTTATATTCTATATGTTTTCATAAGATAAATGATTATGAATATTTTCAAATTTTGGATGTTTATGGGATTGGACCTTAGATTTATCGCTTTAATTTTACAAATTTTGGTTTGTAAGAGCCCTTCGTTTTTGGGCATTAATTGTGATAGAGTATGTAATTCTTTAATCTTGAGTTGTTCATGAATTTTTCGGTGGATTTCTGGAGAAAACGAGGCCAAAATCGGAGGACAATCAATGAACGGAAGAATTTTTCGTAGCGTTGTAACGCTTCGAGACAGAAAAGTTTTTTCGGTATGCACGCAGTTCGGTTCGAGTTGAAGCTGGTTCGCATCCGGTTCACTTGGTTCAAGTGGTTCGGGACCTGTCTCTTATACACATCTAGATGTGTATAAGAGACAGGCACAAAACACTAACGATTTCCATCCAAAACCAATTGTAAGGGTGTTTTTGAACTCATTTTGGAAGTTTAAAGAGAAACTTTTGAAAGTTAAATG
>NW_024064539.1:0-5471 GCF_009727055.1 Benincasa hispida | reverse complement strand
GGCAATCTTAGTATTGATTACTTTTGGATTTGATTTAGTGTGGTGAATGTCCTGAACTAAATTCGTAAATATTGTTAAATTATTCTATATATCAATTAATTTTTTTTCATTGAGTTTTATTCAATAAATTTTGAAATTGCATTCTACTTTATACAAATATTGCATAACAGAGGTCTATTATTAGAAAATGCTAATGTAAAATATTTGATCATAATGGGATTAGTTTAAGCTGTTATAATATAAGGCATATAGTATAGGAAAGAATGAGTTACCTCTTTCTGGTGACATTATTATTAGATGCGAAACCATTTTGTTATCTAATACTATGATGTGATCACAAAATCATTAATGTAGAGACATTGAGTGGGAGATCTTATGCAATGAGTTGGCATAAGACCTCGAACAATGAAAAGTTCACTTTTTATTTTATATACGACCGGATTTACTATTTAGCACTGACTATTCTGATAATTTGGAAAGACTTTGGATATCGAATCTTAATCCTGAGTAAACTATGAATTCCTGTTTATTCAGAATTATCCTTGATTCTATATAGGTGAGTAGTAGTCCAACAACAAACTGCTCAATAAGCTCCTTTTGGATTAAAACAAGATAGATAGCTAGGACAAAGTCTGCAAAGAGGAATTACATCTACCTGACTTGGTTAGCAGCTTGTTAAGCGATGATCTTGGCTTGAAACAAAGGTCTCCCGCACTCGTCTTTTGATCAAGAGGGGTCTGGTTTACGAGTCGAACTAATAACCAATTATTCAAGGGAGGGATCGGTGGGAGGCTTAAGGAAGCAAGATGTGCTTACAGGGGTAAAACGATAGTTTTGACCTAGCTGTAAATACGAACAACTTGGTGAAGGATCGACGTACGATTATAGATTTAAATTGAACATTATATCTATAGTTGAGGAGAATGCAACTATCGAGCTATGGTGGTTGTGTCTGGTAATTAACGAATGGTGATTCATTCAGTTTTAAACGAGTTTAACCAATTAATTGCAAATCGTTGGAGCTCATTGATCTGTATGTCTTATAAGGTCCCTCTATAGCTCGTAAAATTATCTTGGATTAGTGAGTTAAGTAAATTTGAACTCGATGAGATTGGAAATTAGGGTTTTGAATTAATTCAAACAAGGTTTCTATTAATTGTATTTGATAAAATTGAAACGTTTTAATTTTTGTTGAAATTGAATGAAATTGAAGAGTTAAAAATATTTAAATAATGACTTAAATTTGATGAGTGTAATATAATACTTAATATTTAATATTAAATTTAATTAACTTAAATTAGTTTTAATTAATTATCTAATTTTTAAAATTATTCAAAATTAGTAATTTGATTAATTGTATTTTGAATTTATTGAAATTCAAAATAATAAAACTAAAATTGAATTTTTTTAAATTTTTTCTAATTAAAATTAGATTAATCAAATTAAGAAAATATAATAGTTTTAAATTGAAAGTGGAAAATCAATTGGATTTTTTCACGTATTTTAACACCTATGCCACATCAATTTCAATTGAAGTTGTTAAACTTCAATTAAGGTCATCAAATCAATTTTTTAGCATGATCTTCATGCATAAATTGAAGTGTTGAACTTCAATTAAGGTCATGCAATTAGTTTTTAAATCAGAAACTCTGTAGAAGTTAAAGACTCTAAAAACTACGTTCAATCTCATTCAAATTAAACTCAATTCAACGTTTCTACCACACAATTCAAGCTAAAGAATAGTAAAGAAGGTCTCTGTGGTCGTCTATTGAAAGATTGAAGCATCAATTCGTGGATCTCAGCTGGTTTTGAAGTGTTTTCGTCAAAGGTATTGTGTTTTAAGAACCCTCTTAAAAATTATGTTTTAGTGCATGTTTTAAACTCAAATTAAGTGTAACTAGAGTGCTTACTAATTCAGTTTTTTTTTTTTTTTTTCGTTGTATGTTAGTTTACTCTATCAATTAGAACATTAAGCAAGACTAGCCACATCCAACTTAATGAAAGAAGAGTTCATAATTAATCTCATAAAATTCAAAGAAAAACCCTACTAACCTAAACAACCGACGTTGTGGTCTTCAATCGTTCATCAAATCCGAATCATGATACCAAGATTTAATATTAAAGATCAAAATACAAGAAAATTAATATCATGAGTTTTAGCCAAAAATGGCCAAAATCGAGCAAAATACTCTCCAAGTCGGCCTAACTCTCCTCTTCCTTTTACCTAATTTGGAAAGAATTGCTTTTCTTTAATTTGGCAAGATTATAAAGAGATCTGAATGCTCGGGGATTGTCCAGTCCCGTAGCATTCCAACACATAATTTTCATAATCCAAGGCACGGCTGTTATGCAGCCTCTGCCAAAGCGATATTAACTTCAATCAAAGTTGATTCTCAACTTGATTCTTTATGTTTTTTTGTCTCATTTTCTTTCAAAATTATCACTTATGATTATTTTTTTTTTTGGTTTTTGGTAATGGCTTCTTCAATGTTGAGATCCATCTGTTCTTTGGTTCTTCTTTCCCAAGATTTTAATGAAGTAGATGGAGGAGCTAGATTGGTATTTTCAATATTAGAGGGTTGTTGATTATTTTGGTCTTCCCAGTTGAGGTTTTTGATTTATATAATATATTTTTTTTTTGTTGAATTAGTTTTCAGACTCCTTTGTCCTTATAAAGTCAGGTAGAATATTCAGATGATATTCTGTATCTGGATGACTTGTAGATCTCTGAGGTAAGTTCAGGTCAAGATTTTTGGGCTAGTTTGCGTTTGTCCTTGTTGATTATGTAGTTTTTAAAAAAATGTAGCATTTGTTGTCTTGTCTAATTAAGGTGTTGAAGACATTTTTTTGGAGAATCAAATCTTTGATCATCTGAAGGTTTATCTGAGAATTTTCTAATAAGTTTTGGAGAGCTTTGAAACCTCAACCAAGCTTGTGATGTCCAATTATTCCACAAGAATAACAAAAATAGGGTAATCTTTCATATTTAATTGCAATTCGTTTTTCTGATGTCAATTCTGAAAGTTGGACTTTCACTAGTCTTCTGAGAGGTTTTGTGATGTCCATTAACATTTTTAATCTCATTGTTTCCCTAGCACAAGCCATCTTCATCTCATTCAACGTCTAAAAATTTTTCTATGTGATCACCAATCTTTCTTGCCATTATTTTGTTCTGGAAACAAAGTCATGGATTTATGAGTCCTATCCAAAAGCCCACTTTATCGAATTTGAGATCAGTAATTTGTTTACCAACTCCTAGTTCTTCTAAAATTAAAAGGTGATTATCAAAAATCCACAGGCCAGATCAAAGAACCCATTTTTTATCTAGAGATCTCCCAAATTTAAAAATAAAAAGGTTTTTCTCAATTATTTGAATACTTATTCCATTCTTTATTTTCTATGCATTGTTAAAGGCATTTTTTAGGGCATTTCCGGCGATAATTCATTGTGGTTGCAATTTTTCGCTTAGGCAGTGATCGAGTTGGCTATTAATTTCATGAGTTATTTTAAAGTAAAGTATGATCAGGGATCTGTCTTCTTCACCAGAAAGCTGGAGATGTTTCATGGTTTAGTTAAAATTTTTTTGTGTACATTTGAGTTTTCACTTCTTTATCACTTTGATTATATGAGAGAAGATGAATCTGTTGATGTGTTCCAAAGTTCTTGAAGGTGGAGTAAGTATGGTAGAGATCTTGAATGTCTCTGGGGTTTCGTTGTTCACGACTTTCGAGGGGAGGTAGATATATGAGTGGTTTCAAAGATACTTCGAACAGAAAGGAAAGAAAGCTTCTACAACGATACTTCGTTGAATTTCCTCACGAAAGAGGATCTGAAGGATCTTGAAAGAGCCTATTCTCTCATTGAGGTCCATTTTTTTATTCCCATTGATCAATTACATTTCAATGGAGGTAACATAACCTGAATTTAATTTTTATATATCGTCGATTTTTGTTTTAAAATATCTAATAGATTTAAACATCTTAAATTTTGTATTGTATAAAAGACCATTTTATTTTAATATTATGTTTAATAGTCCCGTTAACTTTTTTTAAAAAATGGTCAAATATGATATTTAAAAAATTATAGATTTTTTAAGTAAAAATTTATTACATTTAAAATTGAAACTTCCCTTTAAAGTTTGTCTCTATCTTAATTTTCGAATTTAAAAATATCTATAATAACTCTTTTCAACTTTTAAATTTGTGCCGATGATAGAATTCTTAAATTTTTTAGAAATTTTTTTTAAAAATGACTTGATCTATTAAATATTAAAAAGTAAGTTATATCTAAAGAACTCCAAAATTTCAATTTGATTTCTAGTAGTGATAGTTTTCAAATGTCAAAAGGACCTATTGAACTTATTTAATATTATGAGTTTAAGTACACATTGAACAATTTTTTTTAGGTAATATCTATATTTGATACAAAATTAAAAGTTTTCGAATCGGTCCTACACCATTTAAAGTTCGATGATACTAATAATAGACACAAATTCAAAAGTTTAAGATTAGACATGGGTAATAATTTAATTACTATAAATATAATTATATATTTACACTATTTGTCAACAGTATTTAAATTATCCAATTTTATACATTTAGTTATTCAAATTATATATCGAAAAACGTCAAAATTTTATTGTCTCAAATCCCTACGATAAAGAATTTACAGTTATCGCTTGAAAATGATTGTATACTTGCATAATCTTTAGTTATGACACTTAAGTTGCCATTAGCTACATTTTAGAGAGTAAACATACATTCGTTGTGGGTGCTTGTCACACTGACTCTATGTGTTTAAGTTAGATTAGATTTTAAGAATGGGATTCTACTATATTTTAAGAAAACGTCATATACTAATACCTAGGAGTTTTGAAATTTTTTCATACTTCATTTATTGTATCTTCTTATTTTGGCAACTTTTAATTAATAAGATGTGGATCTATTATGTTGTAATGAATTATGAATTTAAAAAGATAAATTTATTGATGTGAATAAAAGGGAGTATAGGCTCTCCTTTATAGTAATAGGAAATTTTCTTCCTTAATTATGACAATGTATTATCCCTACCTTTATTGTTCTATAATATAAATGTTTTATTTGAAATAATCAACGATCACCACTCTCGAAAATCAAGCTTTACTATAATATATATGTTGTTTTTATGATTCTATATTTTTCGTTACTGTGTGTAAACAAGTGAAATGTAATACTACCAAATTAGTTTTAATCAAGACTTGCTGTTGAACAAATGTGATATTAATTTTGTCAATATGATAGATTTAAGTTTTTCCCATTATAAAATACTATCTATCTCAAAAATTTATCATGATACCCAAATGAATTTCTTTTAATTCCTTTCTCCGATTGATAGCAACACCAAAGTTAACTATTGGTGACACATTACTATTTTAAATTCTATCATTTACATGTGCGGTGTTGGATGACAATTAATAATTTATTCTCTCTCTT
>NW_024064538.1:0-1115 GCF_009727055.1 Benincasa hispida | reverse complement strand
TTTCCAAGTTTTTCTTTGTTATTCAAAAAAAAACATTTGCAACCAAAAACTTTGAAATACCCAATATTTGGAATTTTGTTATGCCAAAGTTCATAAGGAGTTTTATCCAAAAAAGGTCTAATTAAAACTCTATTTAAAACATAGCAAGCGGTGTTAACGGCTTCCGCCCAAAAGTATATAGCTAAACCATAATCATGCAACATTGATCTAGCAAATTCTTGCAAATTACGATTTTTCCTTTCAACTACACCGTTTTGTTGAGGAGTTCTTGGAGTGGAGAAATTATGAGAAAAATCATTTTCTTCACAAAAAGTTTCAAAAGCATTACTATCAAATTCTCCTCCATGATCACCCCTAATTTTAGAAATCAAAAAACCTTTTTAATTTTGAACTCTTTTTGCAAAACTAGAAAAACTTTTCAAAGCATCATCCTTATGTTTTAGCATCAAAATCCAAGTAAATCTTGAAAAATCATCAACTATCACAAAGGCATAATAGTTCTCTCCAAAACTAGCAATTCTAGAAGGGCCAAATAAGTCCATGTATAATAGTTGAAGGAGTTTAGTTGTAGAGATTACATTTTTAGATTTGAAAGAGAACTTAGTTTGCTTACCCATTTGACAAGCATCACAAACTGTCTTTTTCAAATTTAAATTTGGGAAGACCTCTAACCATCTTGGAAATATTTTAAATTAAGTGCATGCTAGCATGTCCTAGTCTTCTATGCCATAACCAAGAATCATTATGTAAAGCCGATAAAATTTATCATTAATATGATAATCATTCGAATCAATAGTATAAACATTTTCATCTCTATTTCCAACAAATATAACTTTTCTATCACTAGTATTTTCAATGATGCAATTCTTTTTATCAAACATAACTCTAAAGCCTTTATCACACAATTGACTAATACTAAGTAAATTATGCTTCAAACCATCAACCAAAAGTACATTTTCAATTAAAATAGAAGATTCATTACCTATACTACCTTTACCAATTACATTACCTATACTACCTTTACCAATTATTTTACCTTTCTTGTTGTCACCAAAGGTTACAAGACCTCCATCCTTTTTGGAGAGAGAGACAAACTTGGATGGGTCTCCCGTCAT
>NW_024064537.1:0-3194 GCF_009727055.1 Benincasa hispida | reverse complement strand
CTCCATTCTTTCCATTGCATATGCATGGTACATTATAAACCAATTCTTCCCGATAAATGTCCCATCCGGTAAGATATCGTCACGTTGACAATCTTTTGAGTCAATCGGCACCGGCGGGTATAGTCGAAGAGTCTCAGACAATGCTGCTTGAAGATAGTGCATATCTTGGAGTTCGTCGAAACTATACATATCCCCAATTTTCTTATGTGTTCTTGATTGGATTGTTTCGAGCTCTGTAAGGATTTTTTGTTCAATATCTGGTCGAGTGGATAAGATCCAAAAGAACCATGTTAGAGCTGAAGAAGTGGTGTCTCGACCGGCAAGAATGAAACTTATGATTATGTCTCGAAGGAATTTTGGGGAATAATTATCTTTGTTTGCCATGAATCGTGACAATAAATCTTCATCCTTATCTTGGGTTGTTTTCTCTTTAATTCTTGAGCGTATGATTTCATCTGCAAATTTGTGAGCCATTGATATGGATTTTTTTAGGCTTTCTTTCGGATCCCAAGTTGAAAAATCTCTTGACTTTGTACCAACTAGGGATAGTATACCTGAATCTATTCAATAGAGAGAAAAAAGAACAAAAAAAAAAAAAAGAATCATGCTTATGTTTATAAACACTACTTACATCTCTAAGACCATGTTTAACAATCTATAATTAAAATTGGTAATCGTAATGAGATTTCATTGATGGATCAATTATATATGGGCCTCAATTGCAAACGTATTTGGATTGTTTTTATTTTTTTATCACGTTTACTTACGCATTTTGCAAACGCAAGATGATTGCGATTAAGGCTATTTATTTTGTATTATCTGGTATTATTGTCTTCTTACCATTATTATTATTGTTTTAGGTTAATCGGTAACAATATCTATTAAGGTAACAATAAATGTGACAAATTCATAATTTTTACAAATCAAATACTAAAGCTCCCATTTGATAACAATTACGTTTTTGGTATTGAATTTCTTAAATTCATACATACCTGTAAACTTTATCCTATGATTTTATAATTTATTTAAAAGAAAATACTAAAATTCTTAGTTAAATTCATTTGAAATCTTCCTACATTATACCTTGCTTTATATAATTAAATTCGTCTTTCTCCACTAATTTATATTTTTGGGTGAATTACTGATTTAACACTTTCAATAATTCGTTGATTTAACATAACTTTGAATGAGAAGAAAAAGAAAAGGTGAAAGAGAAAAGAAGAGAACCTGCCGGATGTAAGGGTGGCGGCGTTCTCAAAAGCGCGCATAAAGTCGGCGCCGGCGTTATCATCGCCGCCGAGACAACCGGAATCGAAATTGAAAGACAATTTACAAACATTATCAAACGTAAATCGCTCCCAAACATCCTGCAAATCCAAAACACACTCTGTTTCCGACGAGCAAGCCGCCTTCTCCAAAACAGGAATCAGCTTCCTCTGTATCTCAACTTTAACATTCTCCATAACGAAATTCCTCAGCGACTTGGTATTGAACTCATAACTCGCTATTTTCCTTTGAAATCTCCAAATTTGGCCGTCGGAATTGAAAATCCCACTCCCCATAAAATCCTCCAAAATCGAAACGAGACGTTCCCCTTTTGGATAATTCTCAAATTGGGTCTTCAGAATGTGCTCCACCACAAGTGGGTTTGCCGTCATGACGCCGCAGACGACCCCTGGCCGTCGGATCACTGCCGTGTTCGTCTTGCAGTTGCGGAGGACCTCCGTCGTCCAGACAAGGAAACGATGGCGGTTCAGTAAAAACAGGGGTAAGGCTCCGACGATGGGGTAGTTTCTAAAACCTTCACGGCTTCGAGATTTCTTAGTTGAAATTAAGAAGTAAAGGAAAAGGAAAAGAGAGATGAGGAAAGTGAGGAACAAAGTCGCCGGAATAGAGATATCCATCGGAGGGAACAGTGAAGAAACAGAGTTTATTTTGGGTTTTGGAGTTAATTTAATTAATTGTGTATTTTGACGAATAGGCCATTCAACATTCATATATAAAGGTTTGTGAAACTTGTCAGTGATAAAAAATTAAATTTGCTTTCATTATAACTTACCCTTTTGGGGTAATTGATGATTTAAAATGATACCATAGTAGTTTGATTCAAAATATCCCACGTTTAAATAATCTAGTTAATATTCATTTTCACGTATTTTGATGTTCTTTATATTTGAAGTACATAAATGAGGGAAGTGTTAGTGATATAACAAATTCAAAAATAGTGTAACATAAACATTTTGAAGAAAAATGATTAGATGTAGGCTGCACCAGTTGGATTGCACCGATGTTTGATGAATATATTAGATGATATAAAATTAAATCTACCTTCATGTGTTTTAGTCCCTAGCAATGTCTTCTTTTTTCTTTCAAAATAATTTTCAAATCTTAATATTGTTTGTATTTATATAGCAAATATAAGAATAAAACTTAAACTTTCTATCTCGAAAAAAAATAAAAGTAATATGAATTAGACGTTAAATCATGCTGAGATTAATCTCAACTAAAAGTTGTTAGATCTTCTAAATTCTTAAATTCATTTACAATATTGTATCTGCAAATGTATAGAAATGCTAACATATATTTTCATAAGAATATATATATATATATTGAAAAACAACAATGAAGAATGTACTTCCAAAGTCTTTTATAATGAACTAGTCTAATTTCAATAAATAGATATAAATTAAATTAATTGTTTATTAATAATTAATTATATTTATTAAAAATTAAAATGAAGAAAACAAATCACAATTTATTATACCATCACCTTATAAATTGATTTAATTAAGACTCGAAACAAATAATTGAATCAGTTTTTAATCGTGAACTTGACTTAATCAAGATTGCAAAACTAGATCTAATATATGTATAGATTATCTCTTTATATGCGAATAACAAACTAAAGATATATAACATGATCTAAAATCAATTGTACTAGCGATTTTTATTTATTCAATCAATTTTCTATCTTCTCATCTCCCTCTTTCTCTACTTATTTATGGAAAATCCCATTGTATTTTTTTTTTCCTTCTAATTTTGGTAGGGTTTAAAGTATTTTGGTAGTATTAAATAGAGACTAAAAGTGAAAGCATTATTTTGAAGATATTTGTTTCATGAAACTGATAGAATGTTGGTGTAGTCTTGATGATGCCCATAAATTTGAGATAAATAAATTTTCAATTGTCTTTTAA
>NW_024064536.1:0-15712 GCF_009727055.1 Benincasa hispida | reverse complement strand
TCATGCTCCAAATTATTCAGAATGCGGGGCAGTTTGGGGGTCTACAAGGTGAGAACCCACATGCCCACCTGACCAGTATCGTCGAGATATGCGACAGCTTCTCTATACCCAGCGTTACTCCGGAAGGTATCAGATTATATCTCTTCCCTCACACCTTGAGGGACGAGGCCAAGAGGTGGGCTCATTCACTGGAGCCAAATGAGATTACTTCATGGGATTAGTTGGTTGAGTGATTTATAAAGAAGTTCTTCCCTCCGGCTGTCAACGCAAAGTGATAGAAAGATGTGTTGAACTTTGAGCAGATGGATAACGAGACCCTTAGCACCGCCTGGGTGCGATTCCGAAGGCTGGTGAAAAATTGTCCACATATCAGGATAACCGATTGCGTCCTGATGGAGACCTTTTATAATGGCCTGAACAGAACAACGCAGGTTGTTGCTGATGCCTCCGCAGCAAGAGGTCTTATGGATAAGACATATACCTGTCTCTTATACACATCTAGATGTGTATAAGAGACAGGAAGCAATCTTGGGTTCATTATGTTCATCCCTGTTTAACCACAGAGATGTGGGAACCCGGCCGATCACCGAGAGGTGTGTGGCAAGGGAAAGCGGAACCGTAGTTATGTCTTTAACACAATTAATAACTTGCGATGTTCATACTAGATATCTTTTCTACTTCTGTTTCTACTTCTGTTTGTATAATCTTCACAGTTAATCTCAAACTCAGTATCATGTATCAGTATCCTGTATCTTGTATCATAATAGCTTAGGTTTACTTTTATCGCACTTTATTTTATTATCTCAACTTTACTTTACCGCATAATTTTACTTTATCGTAACTTTAAATATCTGTATAAACACAACTTTTATTAATTGAAAAACCTCCGGTCACATATATCATGAACATAACGCATTAACTACACAATCCCTATGTTCGACCTTGGATCACTCCGAGAAACTTGCGGTGGAATTATACTTGGTTTCAACGCAAGGAAATTGTGACAACGCATAGCATACTACTAGCATTCCATTAATAACGCATACATCTAGAAGTAGTATCGCATAAAGACTAAATAAGCATAACAAATCATCCACATTCCATTTCCATCATTCATCACTGTCCATGTGCTTATTTAAAATCATCAACTTATGCGTGTCAAGTTTATGGCACCGTTGCCAGGGATTGGTAACAGTTATGGTTTAGTATGTTTGTGATATTTTGCAGGACAGATCTCTTTGTACTGGCTATTCATCGTGAAGAGCAGTCTAAAAGTTTATGAGTACTGGAACTGACCCAGAATTCGAGGATAACCCAGAGATCGAGTGTACATTTCATGCAAGGGCACACTAGAACCGAGCGAGGTGAAAAAATGCCAACATGGAAGATAATAATAATGACAATGTGGCTCTCGTAGAAAATCAAGGATCAAAAGGGATGGGACGCCAGAAGATCCAGTTTTCCTTCGCATGACCGAGCAACATTCCGATGATGAAACTAGAGACGCCCCAATTCTATAATAATGATTCAATCCGGAATATTGTCCCTAGCCCTACTCATTGGAAGAAAGCAAGATTCAAAGATCTAAACCGGTCATGCTCCAAATTAATTCAGAAGCGGGGCAATTTTGGGGGTCTACAAGGTGAAACCCACATGCCCACCTGACAGTAATCGCGAGATATCGACATGCTTCTCTACTCAGCGTTACCCGGAAGGTATAATTATTACTCTACTTCCCTCACACCTAATTGAGGACGAGGACCCAAGAGTGGGCTCATTCACTGGAAGCCAAAATGAGATTACTTCATGGGATTAGTTCGTTGAGTGATTTATAAAAAGAGTTCTCCCGTCCGCTGTCACGCAAAAAGTGAAGAAAAGTGTTAACGTCTAGAGCAATGGAGATAAGCGGAGACCCTTAGCACCGCCGGGTGCGCGATTCCGAAGGCTGGTAAAATGTACCACATATCCAGGATAACCGATTGCGTCTCGGATGTGATGAGCGCTATTAAATAAATGGCCTCGAACAGAACAACAAGCAGGTTGTTGCTGATACTCCAGACAGCAAAGAGGTCTTTAAGGCAAGTAAGACATATACCAACGAGGCCAAGGTGCATTCCTTATGACCACATCGTTGCGAATTGGATCGATTGGGTAGATGAGGATATGGAAGAAGCAAGGTTCCGAGAGAGAAGAAGATAATGCGAAACTACGCATTGTCCCCTTAGCTCAACGCACCAGGGACTACTTCGACACGACCCCTACATGGAGGATGGCCCACAGTAATCGATCTCTAGTCGATGACGCTTAACTAATCAGTGCACTTCCCCTCGGTCGAGCTCTTCATCCCTCTTTCCTTTTTTTGAATTAGAAAAAAATGGGGCCTATTCTTATGAAGGGAACAAAGCACGCAAAGACACTCATTTTTCAACTTCCTATCTCCCAAACAACATGCAACCCAATTGCCGGCACAAGTGGCGCAATTAGTTGGTAATTGTGGAGGAGCCATGCACGAAAAAGTGTCCCCACGGACACAGATTTGCAATCTATGAATGAGATCAAAAACTACATACTCCTCAGAGAAGAGAGCCTTCTATAATACATCACTACCAATAGGATCGGCTATTGTCGGTCACCAGTTAGAGTAAGTCAGACACACTAAGCCATTCGTGGTGGTGCTGACAGGGAATACCAAACTACTAAAATAAGGACAGCACACGAAGAGTATATAGACAGTCAGCAATTAACCGCGCATATAACCAGCGCGCGATATGAGATGGCGTATATACCTCGTGAAATGCCCTCTTCCCACTACATACCGACTATCGGTTGGTAATGGACACAAACAATCACACAAAAGGTCGGGATCATGGAGCCGTCCTGAGCTAACGTAATGAGCACTAAAAACACCTCTAGTAATTTTTGTACTACTTAGAGTGCAGGAGCAACATACTGCAAAGGGCACAAGACTTAGCAATGTGAGAAATCAGATTGGTGGCACAGTGATGGCCACAGAGGGGCACTGACCTCTTACTCAGAATTTTATATATTCTAGAGAATATCAAGGTATACAAACTGGCAGGAGCAAAAGCACGGTAAAGTAATACAGCCTGCATATGCGATTAACCCAACGTAATTCTGAAGCCCCTGTAAAAATGATCAGACTCACTCATGTGGACAAACGGAAACAAAATGTGTGTTAAACCACAGTTAGCTCATGGCACCTGGACCGGGGCCTGCGGAGATGTGCAATTGGGTGTCAATCCATCAAAGAGAACTATCTTCTGGTCCATAATCTTATTCTATGTTTACATTGCTTTCTTTTTTAAGATCTTGTCTTTATTGATTTATGACTTTGTCATTTAACTGCGCGCTACATCATAATTTGTCGGTATGTGTCTTCTCTGAAGATGACTTTTGAGTAGAAGTTTTATCTGACTTGCTATTAACTCCTGCCTAGCTCTATCGTATATTCATAGCTAAGCGGAGTTACCTTCTCCTCACTAGGGCGAGTGGAACTTATTAACTTTTATGATATCGAGTAATCTATTTCGCATTTTCAATAAGGTCAAAAATGTGGTGGCTATGATCGGATTAAGCCCTACTACTTAAAAGAGACGCGCGAGCTGTGAATTATGGGTTAATAGAAGAAAATTAATTACTTTTCGATGCGCAATGAGACACCTTGGTCCAGGCATGACCAATTGGCGGTTGATTGAGACTTGAGAGAAAAGACAAATGAATGACTTATATAATAAAAAACCGCTATGTAAAGAGTGAGAGCATATGATGTCGAGGTACATTATTGTGCGTATATCATACTGAGGATGTTAGCTCGTTCTTTCGTCACAACTATAAGTCACTAGTACCACTAATGTTTACTTCTGCCTTTCTTTGATCAATTTCACTTCTCTCTTATACCTCCGAGAGTATGTTATCTGATATTCCATTAATTACTATCTAGTAAGATTAACCGTATGTGAGGGGTGTTGCGCCTTACAAAGATGTATATTGATTTCTTGCTCGCTTAGCAAAGATGCGACCTATGTTTTGAGGTATTTCCTTCTCGGAGACTCTAGTATATATATACGAGTATTCATGCTGTCACTTCCGTCATTATCCTCCTTACATTATAGATAGGCATATGGAGCGTTACAAGGTGTGTGTTCTGTGTGGGATTTAACTAATTGCTTTTGTGTGTGCACATCGTTTCGGCTATTGAATCAGTTAATGAGCGAATGAGCAATCTTTTGCTACTGACATGATTCTATTGTATTGCTGTTAATTTTATGACACTTGCAAAGACATGGAGAGCGCAACGCCATTAGTAAACTCGAAAATAATATACAAGTTCAAAAGTAGATAGCTTTGTAAACTAAGAAGTGCTAATCGTCGGTGCAACTTCCAGTAGAGACATAATTTGATTGACCATAGACACATTGAAAAAGACATACTGACTCGTGCACAATTTCATACTGGTGAAGAGTCTAGCGGCAGGCTTTTAGAGTTTAGCTCGAGCTCCGTCCACCAACGCAGAAATATCGTCCATGTGCGGTGATGAGGGCACATCAGAGAGGCGCGCAATCCTGATTATGTGGCGCGTAATAGTGTCGTGGTCATCCTAGCACATTTTTGCGTGTTATACGTATTTATTACGTGCTGTTTCGATTGGCAGAAGGAGATAGTAACCTATAAATGGTCTCGTGATCTCATACCATACCTTTCCTCATTGCTTTCCACCAAAAAACCTGTATATCGATTGCTCCACCTCATATTTTTTGCTTTTGACTTCCTCTGAGGTTTGATGACCACGATCGGAAGGACCACGCTAGCTATACTCTAGGCTCCTAAAATCATGTACCACCTTCTCAGAATAATTTGAGAAAGAAAGCTCAACACCAATTGCCTTTATACCAACATGCGAGAGCCAGTCTAGTACTATTCGCATATTTGAGAATAAGGATATTCTTGAGTTACGGTTCGTCAGTTCCTTCAGTTTGAGACTCTTACAGCCTATCGAATACACTCTTCTGCGTTAATAATATAACTGAGAGTCAAAGATGGAGCACGCTGAGCAAACATCTCCTAGTCTAAACTTTTTCGCACCAAGTTGACCTGTTCTATTTTTCTATATTATTGATGCCGCGTGCTATGGCCGAGTTTCTTAATAAAATGGCACTCTCCCATTTCTATCCTAAATCATCCATCATAACTTTTCGTTCTACTTTCTTGAATTTGTTCGGACACAGGATCATTATGAACAAGCACTGAATAAGGAGGTGGAAGTCTGAGTCGCTTCATATGAGACCCGTTGATAGATGTATATAGAAATAGAATAAGACTTGCCCCACACGAGCGTTGCTAAAGACAGTGTGTTTGTGATCCCACATACATCTCACTTTAGAGAGTTCCTATGATTGAGGAACGTGAGACACGACTTAGAGTTTAACGATCTTCGATTATTAGAAGAAGCAAGTGATCTTTACCTTTTTATCTTTCAAGGTTTGCTCAAACCTTCTTTTTGGGGGTGGGGAAGGTCTGAGCAGATGGGATCCAAGGAATGGGAGATCCTTGTAATTAAGAACATGCCAAAGTCCAATTATATCCTACGTTCTAAAAACACGGAACAAAAATGTTATAGCAAAACTACCCATTATCTTCAAGATTGCAAGGGAAAAACTCAAGCTCGTTTCCCAATCAAAAATGATAATAGAAAAAGGGAACCTAGGCTCGGCGTAGGTCTAGGAATGTTCGTTAATGAACACTCGTGGAAGAAAGGCAACCATTCAAACGAAAGATAGGTTTCCCTCAAAAGAATCGAGGCAAGCAGAGTAATAGAAAAAGAAGAAAAAATAAAAAAAGAATGCAAGAGAAACTTCCATCATGAAGTATTATGAGTTGAAGTTGAAAAGTTTGAGAGGCACCAAAAGAACACAGTGAGTTATGGAGATGATTCGCAATGGACACCCCGTCCGGATGACCAAGCCATATTACGAAAGAGTGTAACGGATACAAACGATCTCGGTCACAATCCAATAGTGACGTAGGACAAAGGGTTATTTCTCACAACACAGGCAATATAGGATATACATTGAGAGAGTTGTTTGTAGACAAGAGAATAAGGTAAAGCGCATTCAAACTTATGAAAATCTAGAAAAAGCAATCTTTGAGCTGGAATATTTGGTTACACCTAAGAAGAACATTAGGGAAGTAAGCATTGCCGTAAGAAATTAAGACAAGGAAACAAGGAAAGAAGGAAATAGGCACGAATGTCAAGTGGAAGTAGAGATGCCGAAAGTGAGTAAAACAATTTAGAGCAACGCCCAAAATGCGCGGATCGCAAAGTATAGGATAGGATTGAGCATGAATGGTGACGCGGATGTGTAAGAATTCAGATATAAATTTATTTGACAAAGCATAATAATTTCTAAAAATTTGGGGGTGTATTATAAATTGTTATGTGGAAATACAAGTTAATTATGCCACCTTAAATTTAGATACTTGCGGCAAAAATGGTTAGTTTGTATATTGCATTATACTCAGATTGTATGAAAATTAAGCGCACTAAAAGAATTATGTCACAATAATTAATAAATGATCAGCAATTACTTTAGCTACCATACCATACTAACACCTATAAGATAGAATTGTATGACGGGAATTGTATTTCAAGCGATTTGGTATTACACTTCTATTTATTTTGGTAGGAAAACTAAAGTCCACTCTGTGGGTGACGCTCAAGGAAATCCAATCCAGAATATAACTAGAGGATGCAACTCGCATCTCTTTACATTGAAGCCAAAGATACATTAGGTACAACCCTTTAATTGAACGAGACGATTTACCTTGGCAATGATTTTTGGCACTAATGACAGGAAAAAGTCGATTTTAGGTCCAAAAAGCTGTATTTCAATCGTAGTAAGGCAGGTAATATAAATAAAACAACAACTGAGGGAAATGCAAAAAATCACAGATCTAAAGATGACAAAATTGTAGTCTAAGACGATAAAAGCTAGGGGAATTGAGACACGTGTAGAATTATGACGGTCATATAGTGTCAGAAAATATGAGCCAGTCTTGATTAGCCAAATAACAGAAACGGAAATAAATTATTCCTACCAGTATATCTAGAAAAATTTACATAAATATCAATTTACAACAGTGTAGGAACGGCACAAGGCCTGGATAAAGTCACAAAGACCTTGCTTACTACTATAACAAATGAAACAAAGTGAAATACATTAATTTATCTAAGAGACAGAAAACAAGGAAATAGCTATTCTCATCGATACGTTAAGGTCCTAATTGCTTAACAAAAAGTGTTAGAGTTTCAGTATTAATTGGAGCTGAGTTCAGTGGGCTTAAGTGCTAGAATTTACTTTGGATGGAATACGAAGTACAAGAGGGCCCACGAGAGGTTTGAGTCTTTCAGATCTAATATGTCGGATATACACGGCCGATCAGGTTTATTTATTAAGCTGCTTGGTTGCATAGATCTATTTCTGCTACCGATATAAGACAATTTGGTGGATTTTGTCAGAGTTCCATAGAGGTTGATTAGCTCTTTTTCCTAAAGCTTTAATAACTTTATGAATTTTTAATCTCTTAAATACCTTGGTTATCAAAGTCAAGTAATCTTCACATAAAATTGGTGCCCAAAGACATTGGCGTTGTTTGTATCTGTTTTATCTTCTTTAATGTTGTAAGTTTCATTCTCTTTTATTTCTTCTTCACTACACCATGTACTCAAACTTTTGCTTAATAGACAGTATTAAAAATGTTTTCGATTAGCTTTCATATCTTACCATTTACTCATAAATATTAATAGTGATATTTACCTGTCAGAATTATTATCTTTCCTGACTAAGAACAATTAGGGATATGGGGTTTTTTACTTTGTGACAAAATAACTTTCTTCATGAATGTTTATCTTATATACCACTGATAGTTTTATATGCAAAATAAAACGAAAAGTATTTTTAATCTGTGTTAAGAGATATAACAAGATTGCGGTTGGTAGTCTAAGTGCATGCTAGACACGGAAAATTTCTTCACCTTTAGTGGAGAAACAGAAGTGAAGATTTGCTCCATTCTGATCCTAATCCGAGAGTTAAGATTAGTTAATAGTAATAGCGTTTAACTACATGCATATTCGATCGTAGTTCCAGAAATGCGAAGAAAGCAACCTGCACATTCATAATATATGTTAGGTTCTTATTTATTCACCACTTATGACCAATGTGGGAGCACGGCCGATCTACTGAATTCGAGGATGTACGCTAGGAAGTGAAGAGTAACAGTATTTATCAGCTTCAGACGCAATTGAGAACCTTTTGATTGTTTTATATTTTTATCTTTCTCATTCTATTTCTGTTCATAGGATGCTGCTCATTGGCGATCACATGATTCTTTGACATAGACCTTGCACAGCCAGCCTTGACCATTCTTGCTGAGACATCTTGTATCTCTACTGAGCCTGTCATCTTGTATCATAATAGCTTTATTGGATTTAATTGGGTATATTTTTATTTTATTATGGCATTTTATACTGGCTTACCGTATTATTTTTACACACTTATGTATGCTATTCAATTATGCAAATTTTAATTACTCCACCAATAAGTGTACAACCCATTTTTAAACGATTGAAAACCATGGCTCCGATATATATTTCCAGCTGAAAACACATACGTACCACGGATGAACCTATATTACAGGTCCTCGTGTTTAGTTCGACCTCTAAATGGGAATCAACACCGAGAAATATTCTTGGGTGGACCAATTACAACACACTTGGTTTCCATCGAGTAAGGATACTTGGTGAGACAAACGACGTGGCATTATACGTGAACCATAACCATAAATTAAATGGACGCAATAATATATAGTATAGTAAGTATCTCATCATTTCAAGCATAGAACATATAACACACTTAGTACTCCAAGTTAGGCGCTTTATTTAATACACACAATTCACCAAATAGTGGGGGGGGAGCATTGCAGAGTCGGGATGAGTCAAGGATGTTGTAGTGTAAAATTAATAATTCCTGTTAGAAGACACTGGTTAGTATACGCGAAAAGGAAAGCACATAGAAGTAGAGTTAGAATTTACTTGTAGTATTATTCCACACTGCATGTCTTATGAAAGGAGCAAGCATGATTTTTAAGTTATAAGGCGTGTAGATGACATGCAATAACACTCGCATAGTCTTATGACTTAGGCTCCTTTTAGGTTAAGAAAATTAATGAAAGGTTAGTTTTAGGCAACCATAAATCATTTACGTATCCAGATCATGATAGGAATCAAAGAGAATATGAGTTTGCTAAATCAGGACTGATGTACCAATTCATTGCTAACCATCGAATTATCTATATCCGGTTAATTATGTCACTATCAAATGTTCTCCTCATCTTTGTAGCCTAACTGCAAAGGAAATGGAACGGAAACGCGGAAAACCCCGGATTTCCACCGCCTGCGGGAGAGGACACTCACTCCAAAAGTACGCAAAGGCATTAAGGCTAAAGTTATAGATTCAATTTGCATGAGTGCATGCAGACGACTCCAGCCACATGTCATATCACATGGGAATGGTTCAATGCGCTCGTTCAGGCCGATTTGGGCGATCATCATGGTTAGACGTATGCGGTACTTATATTTGCGTAATGTGGCCTTATTGAGAATAATTGAAACTACGCACAATTTATCGAAATTAATGGATATACAACCGCAAGGTAGGTGATAATGAACGCATAAACGCATCTACCTCGAAGAAAATGTCACAAAGCAGATGTTTGACAGTTTCGGAACCTAACCAGTCGTTAGTCGGAGGTAGGAGGTCTCAGAAAAACGATCACAATATGGTATGAGAGATTCGGAATATAGAGTGAAATTAATAACCAATTTTGGTATTCAAATGGCATTTCTTTTCTGTTTTATTTCTTTGACTCAATCTTCCAACTATCTTAGCTTAGCAATGGAATGTATTTCATTGACAAACACACCAGTGGAATTTGCGTCGGTATTTAGCTTATAATTAGTGTCATAGTGGATTAGTGGTTATATAAAACCATGTAAGCTTTCAACCATCCGAGAGGTGTTGTTACGTGGTGTGTTGAGAATACCTTATATTTTGCTTATTAGTGTGAGACTGACTAGCAAAGCTGGTTCTAATAGTCCTAATACACATTGCTTTTCTAATGAGTAAAGTCAGCAACAATCAATTTGCTTGGCTTGAGATGTTAAGTGGTTAGGACTGCAATTGATTATGTCAGGTTTTGCCGTTGTTCAATAGTGGAATAGTAAACAATCTTAGCGTCAACCAAGTTTCATGCAATTACCTTTTGTGCTTATAATGTTCGACCATCACAACCTTTAGAGTTTACTCACCGAGAGAGAGTCCTATAAGCAAAGATACCTAATGACTCGGAGACCTTAGGGTTAGAATCGATGCTCGGTTCGAGGCAGCTAGATATTAGGTTTGTCATAAGTCAAGAATTAGACAGACTTATATTAATATTAGGCTGCTGTTGGTTTATTATTCACTCACATCAGTATATGCAACCCATACGGACGAGATAATGGCTGCGTTCTAAGGAGGAGGGGTAAGAGGCATAAGGTGGCAAGTATTGTATCATCTCGACATTTATGCATATACACACCTATGCATACGTTTAGTATTTAGAGGCTTTTAGTGTCATGCTTAAGCACAGATGGAATCGCATGGCATTGCGTAGGTTATTTTGCCACTTTGCGATCAATTTACTTAGTATTGTATTGAAAATCATTCATCTAGTGTTTTAATCTATTTTCATCACCACAACATTTTATTTCATAGTACAAAGGTTTTAGTCATAGGATCCTCTAATCTCTCATGCACTTATTATTCATTACTTTGTGTCTGTTTAAGAATAGAAGTGTCCTACGTAGGAGTAAGGAAATAAAACTTAAGGTAACACTCCTCTCTACATGGTTTCCATTTATTTCACATCTTTTGCCAACCATATGCACATCACCGCATACATATAGCTACAAGTCTTTGTGGTTCGATCCTCGATTACCAGAGAAACTTGCGTTTGTGTTATACTTGGTGTGAGCGTCTAAGAAAACTTGTTGGACAGGAATTGCATGGTCATCGCATACACTCGTTGAAATGGCAATTATCATTCCAAACGCCATGACTCGATTCGAACGCATGACTAATCTTAAAACCGCATATTTCTGTAGGACACATTGTGTCCGCATATCGCGCCCAAGGGAATGTTTGGTTGTTCGAGTAATGACTCTGCCAATGTTACCGAGCATGAAATACTTGCGTGATCCATTTTACTTTCTTAGCAAGCATTATTGAAATCATTGCACTAAAGAAAAAGAGGATTGTGCTCGCTATACACATCCTCGCAATGCAACACCTTCATCGGTGGTTTCCCTACATGTCTACCATCTAAACAATCCTTCCTTCTTATATCTATGGGTTACAGAATCTATTAAATTCCCTGCTCTGATGCGCCGATTAATATGTCCTGAGACAGATTAGTGTACTTGCCTATTCAGTGTGGCTTGTAAACGGCTTGTCAACTAAAATTCTTGGATTGGTAATTGTTGGATTAGCTTTTCTGTCCATCATGTTTAATTGTGTCGTCACCTTGACTGCTGCATGTTTATATAAACTTCTCACGTAATCGGCATATAAATGCATGATTTTGCATCACAATCTTCAAAAGCACGATCGATTTGCCCTTAGCTTCTTCCTTATATTAGAATCACTTTAATTTCTAATTCTATGTGCAATCGTTCATTTTCCCTATCACAAATAAGTAAATTAATTGGTTCTTTATATGCGATTTCGGCGCATGCAATAATCTGTTAATTCTTTTACAGTTTTTAGTTCACGCTCTTTTAAGACATTGTAATTCATTTGCTTTAATTTTACCGTAGCATTCTCTTTCATTTTTAACAATTTAATTTTGAGTTATGTAAATAAAACTTGTAATTTCTACCATGTATATTAAGGAGGCGTTAGTATATTAGCGCTAAGCGTCAGTTTATAATGTTAATATATTTGTATTGAGTTGCTAGAGACGATGTAAATAACAATTTACAAATATTTGTTTATTGTGAACACTAAGTGATCGTATTGCGTCCTCCTTAGCACTAAAAACAATAACTATATTGAATATGAAGGCAAAGACACTACACGATTTGTGTAGAGCTCGGTCCAGGCACTCTAATTTGTTCTCGCTGCTAAACGATCACACACAAACATTAATAGGATCCACGGCAACGATGCATAGATGTTACTCCGGTCGGTTCATCTGAGCTAAAACGATCACTCTTTTTGAGAGCAATTTTTGAGTGTAGAGCGAGAGTTTAGTCGGTTTGATCAGCATTCTCTTTGAGGTCCAGTCTAGAGGTTTAAAGCTTTAAAATGGTTATAGTATGGCATTGTATTCTTAGGTTCAGACTCTGAGTTGGTTTTACGGTTCAGACAGTTTGAGTACGAGATTCAAGCGGGTTGTAGAGAGCGAACATTTTAGAGCGGTTTTTTGAAGCTATATTTTGTAAAATAATTAAGGGAGCTTTAATGAGTTTGCTTGTATTTTGCCAAAAACTGAAAATCAAACGCATATCAATTTTACTGAATGCATATTATTATTATATTAATGCATTATGAAATTTAGCTTTCATGTTATATCCAAATTAAATAAAAACTCCTATATATAATGTGCAATAAACAAAATGAACCCATTTATAGAATTTAAAAGATACCACCATAAAGGATTATAGTATGGCAACATTGCACAATTGAAAGTGGTGGTATATATTTCATTTTGTTTATAAATTATATTCATGTTTATGTGGACCCATGTTATTGGTTTCTTGTATTTAATTAATAAAGTAGTGAACATTTAAACTATTGAAAATGCTATATGTTGTGGATTTGTTTATAGGTTCATGCTCTATATTAAGTATATTAATGTTCTGTTATACAATTGGAGTTAGATTCATTTTTAAATTCACACTAAACAATTATATTACATTGTTGATTCAATGCATCACAGTAAGGTCACCTACTTTTGTATTTTAATAGTTAAAATAGGTCGCTAAACTGTAAAATTCTAGCGGAGTTATACAAAATCATCTTGATCTTAAATATAATTCTATCGAAGGACTGTTGAGAGGTAATTTATAAGTTGCTTTATATACTATACTTTTATAACGGATAGTCTTATTGTTCAGAAAATTATTGGTTACAAAAATTAATAATTGTCTACACATGTTTAGATTAATACATTTAATGTTTCATCTTGAATGACAATGAAATTGTTTAATAAAAATGATAGAAATTGTCGGTGCATAATTAATTTAACATAAGTTGGATACAATTTAATGGATTAGTTTAAATGTAACAGATTTAGGAAATTATAGACTAAATTTATCAGTAAATTATTCAATGATTGAATTTATAATTGAGTATAAGAATAATCAAATGATTATTACAGCTCGATGAGAAAGTTAAGGACCGAGTATTATTAAATTTTTTTTTGATTTCTTTTAAAAAATGAAAATGAAAGAAAAAAAAACCAATCACCACTATTTTCTTTTTTGCTATATAATTTGGTCTACGAGACACCTTCCTTATCTCATAGGGATTTATGGACAAATTTATTAAGCGATATTGGGTAACAACAGTTTGTTTTATGAGTATATGATGTGAGCTTGATGTGTGATATGGTAAAAAATAGTTTTATTTACACCTATATTTTTATCTTTCGTTCAGTTTTAAAGTTTTCCATTATAGTAGTCGGTTAATATCTTGGAATATATAACATAGAACCTAAAAATAAGAGGGCGTATATTTTTATTACCGAGAATAAGAGAAATCCTTACACGTATAAAAGTTTACCCAAGAAAGTTAGCAAACTACTTTAGCGGGAATAGCGTAAGTCGGTACATACTTCTAATTTATCGATGATAGAGTAATTAGAAAAATTAAAGAGGGCAACATTAAACAATATATTCGTGGATACGTATTAATGTTTTAGCTCTTCACGTACCTTATATTAATTGCTTGACAATTAGTCTGGAGTGTGGTATTAGCGGATAACTGGTCGTGTACACCTCTGGAGTGTGACACCGCCTAAATACGGAAAGGGTGTGATTTTTTTAGTTTAAATCTCAATTTACGTATTAGATTGAGAATGAAAGTGGGTGCAGTTGTTTTTCGAAAAATTAGAACAATCAAGTCATTGAAGAATCGGATTTCAAACTATGCCACATCGTACTCCCACAATGTTTTACATATCATGAGGAATGGTCATTATGAAGATTTTAGTGCCACCTCCGAAGGGTTAGTGTCCATTTTACTATACGGAAAGCGGATGTATTGAGGGTCATAATAACAAGCTGTGAAGAACAGATATGGTAAGATAGTTCAATAGTTATTATTGATGGGTGAAGGATAAGGGTGTTGTCAGCAAGTTGCGTATGACGGGTACTCCTCTCGCCGTTAAGTTTGGACTTGTGAAGATATTACTATGTTGGGCAACTCAATGACTGGCTTTTAGCTTTAAGCACGGATCATTTGCTAGTCGCATTAATATGATGGCTATCCTACATAAGGTTGTAAACATATTATTTTTATTTGGATAAGGATTTGAAATACACAACTCCAAGCTAGAATATAAATATAGATTTCTTAGGTACCTATTCCCAAACCTATGACTCTCCATTTTTAGTAGTGGGTCTTATTTAGATTTGTATATTTGTTGGAACGGATTACCTCTTGATGTTTTGAACAAATGGAGAAGTTTACACACACATTGCATGAATTTATGATAAGATTGTTTTTTAATAATTTGTTTTCTGACAAAAAAGCGGAGTGACTAATAAAAATAGACTATACGGTAATATGAGTTATGTCACTGTTGAGAATAGTATATTTTAGATCAAGGAATTGTTCTTATGATGTTTAGTATTGCCTGAGCATAAAGAATAATCTTGGGTACATTATTGTAAAATTGCTAAAAGGTTGATTGGATTCGTAAAATTAAATTAAAGTTATAGGTTATAACATTTGTTTATATTTTCCAATAATGACTTGAGTTTGGCGATAAATGAACAATTTTTGGTGTAGGGTAGGCATCAGTTAAACATCATCGGGATAAACTACGTGAACTGGAAATCTAATGTGAACACAATACTTTGATAGACGATTTACGATTTGTCTTAATGAGGATTGTCTCCATTTCCTGAAGCTCTAAGACAACCCGAAATGTTCGTTGGGCTGCATTTATTTTCACAGATGGATTACGGTGAATGATAAAGCCCGTGCCTATATCCTTACCGCCTATCTGACGTATTGGCGAAGAAAGCATGAGCATATGAGTATTGCCAAAGAGATTATGGAATCTCTAGCGATGGATGTTTTTGGACAACCGTCCATTCACCCTAAGGCAGATGCCATCAAGTACGTTTACAACAGTCCCGCATGAAAAGAGGAGACCAATGTTTCTGAACATGTCCTAAAGAACATGATGGTCACTTCATGTGGAAGAGGTAAAACGGTGCTACCATGGACCAAGAGAATAGTCAGTTGGTTTTTACTTCTGGAATCTATTCAGTGTTTTTCTGCAATTCCTGGCCATGAAATGCATTGAATGAATAAATTGAATATAGCTTGACTACTCTATGGAATGAGCTACAGGCCTTTACAAG
>NW_024064535.1:0-2039 GCF_009727055.1 Benincasa hispida | reverse complement strand
ATACGCTATGTAATAACAAACAAAGCTTATCTCTAATCCTCTATTTTTGCCTATGCAATCCAATTTGACTCTCTCAAGCCTAGATTTGGTTTTTAGACTACTCTCTCAAGTATACCTAAACGATGAATGATGCCTCATAAGACAAGGTAATCACATAAACCTGGTTGACATAAGATTATTCTTATCTCTAGGAACCATGCTTATTTTGCTTAATGCGTTCCACCACTTACCCTCTGGGGCAGTTAGCTACCACTGATATGCTCATAGGAAAGCATTGCTACAACATCACACTAAGAAAATAGGATTTTCTCACAATACTCGCGTAACGCACACCTCTCGGTGGTTTTCTACATGCTTCATATGTTTATGCCGCATGGTTAAGTATGCGATACTCTAGCAATCTTACTTAGTCTTTGCGATGAAAGTAAAGGATGACAGAAAATGAAGATGGAATCGAAGGAAATAGAGAAATGCATTGATCACAAAATGTATTAATCTCTTAAGCCACAATGTAATACAATACAGAGGTAGAAGAGATATGGAGGGCCAATTGGGCAATGTCTTGCATCCATCAGATATGTGTCTAGGCTGCCCGTGGTGCCATGGATGGACGGTGGAGTAGTCTCTCTTGAGATCTATCTCCGACGAGGCTCCGATCGTCACTCGGAATGGTAGGAGGAATGAAGAACTCTCCAGAATAACTTCTCATGCTTTCATTTGGATCACAAGGATCTGCCCTATGGCAGAAAACCCCATATCCTCTGAAGTTAGGCCCTAAGGCTTCTATTTATAAAGCTCGATCGCCGATAACATTAGTGGTCCTTTTCTGAATTTTTATTGCTATCGGCGTGATGCACCTGCTCTAAATCTATGCTACTAACGATGTGGTAGGTGAAATGTCAACATCACCTTTTAATACTCCCAATGTATGCGTTCGTGCTTGGTTTCCGAAGTATCATCGCATTCCACCACCCTTGCGTTCATCCCTCTATTACGGTTATTATTCCGTAGCCATAACCTATATGCGATGGACGCATGTGGTTAATGGCCGCAACATCCATGCGTCGAACGTATGCAATCACCTCTACGATGGTGAGATTCGTCGCATATGATCGTTTCCTGCATTAGCTACAAAAATAGACAATTGGATGCAAAATAATGCATAATAGTGGGTTAGCCGAGATTCTTATTGCTGGTCGATACAAGCTCATTTTCTCATAAATTCTTAGTACAATCATCGCATATTCTACTTAACCGCCTTCATAATTCTAAATAAAAGGCCTATAATAACTTGCATTTCTGCCCATCATCACACCTCCAAACTTAGAATCATGCTTGTTCTCAAGCATGCCTTATACTTAAGAAATTCATAATTCACCCTTTGGCTTTCCTTTGCGATGACCAGCCTCTCAGAATATAATTTACTCATACCTCAAAACTTGGCCGTAACGCTCTTCTCAACTTCGGCTACTTCTTCGAAGAGATCTGTTCCAAGCTTAAATCTGGCAAGCCTCTGCTAAAACACTTATTACTCATGTCCCACAACTTTGCTTTGTGCTTTTAACAACATGTTCGTTTAAAACAATTCAAAGCTTTGTGATTTTTATTATTAGAATGCGGCATTGAACCTGGTTACGCTCTTCGTTTTGGCTTGCCCCCACGGGTGTCATGCGGACAGCCAACCTCGGTTGCATTCCATATTCAACTCAACTCTTGCCTTGGCTTAATTTGGGCTTGCGCCAGACAGAGGAGTTGCTCTTATGCATTAATCATGGCTACTTACTTTCGTTTTGGCTTACTTGCATGGGTGTCATGTGAAGTATCCAACTATGGGTAAGTGCCTTTCACAACTTAACTCTAATCAGCCTGAGTTTCAAAGGAGTTGAAAAGACCAAAATGCCATCGAGTTCCATCGAGTTTGAGGTAGCCATCGAGCACGATCGAGTACCATCGAGTAAGAGGCTATCGAGTAATCAAGAAAATGCTACCAAGTGATCAAGGATCGAGTATTGAGCTGTCGAGCATCGAGTAGCGAGTTT
>NW_024064534.1:0-1015 GCF_009727055.1 Benincasa hispida | reverse complement strand
TTGTGCATCAACATGTCGAATATTTTTCTGTACACGATCATAAGCCCATACTTTAGTAGTATCAGTGGCCCCGCTATTTCTAACGCTTGTGCATTGGAAGCCGACATGCACTACCCCACGAGTACGTACCAGCGTGTTCGAAATCAAATAATAGTGGGAGGAACATAAGATGTACTAGAGTATTTGACTTGTCAGCAAACAAAAATCCTCCAATAAGTTGTAGGATGTATGCTCGTGCATACTTACGTACGCTGATGTTGTCGGCATCGGGAGGTAATTCTAGAAACTGGGACGCCAACCAGGGGATACTCAATCTTGATCCCTTCAGATCCTCTGGTAGAACGCCTAAGAGCTCTTCACAAACGTTCTTCCAGTCATACTGTAGTGAACCTGTCAATGGTTGCCCGTTCACTCGTAACCTAAATGTATGGCAACATCCTGCAACGTAATCATACATTCTCCACAAGGCAGGTAAAATGTGTGGGTTTTTGATCTCCAACGCTCAACTAGAGCATCAATAAGCTGGATAAAACCAATGTGTGCAACCCAAGAAAACCTACCTGCTGAACATAGGGAATAATGCAGTGATCAAATGGGATAGTATGATGTGCAGTCGCCTCCCTTCTCCGACAACTCAACACTATAGTGGAAATCTTTGTGAACAATGCACATTTTGTTGGTATAATTGTACAGGATTAGAAGGACCAGATTTCATTACCTAAGAAGTTCAAATTACATTATATAATAAAATCCATGACATAAAAGATACATAAAAAGTACATAAAAAGATACAATTATATAAAATAAATTCATTACATAAATTTATTATAAGTACATAAAGAATACAAGTATATAAAATATACAATTACACGAAAAATATAAGTATATAAAGAATACAAGTACACAAAATATACAATTACATGAAAAATATAATACATAAAGAATACATAAAATATACAATTACATGAAAAATATAATACATAAAGAATACATAAAATATACAATTACATGAAAA
>NW_024064533.1:0-1385 GCF_009727055.1 Benincasa hispida | reverse complement strand
GTCTTAATCCCTCCATCCCACATTGAACTACCTCAAGAGCTCAATTCTTTCTTAAATATTTGTGACATTACCCTGGCATAATCAGCAAATGAAGATTATCTCTTGGAATATTAGGGGACTTGGAGATAAATCTAAAAGATTAGTTATAAAAAAGCTTCTGAGGAAAATAAATCCGGATGTTGTTCTACTTCAAGAATCAAAAAAGGACAGCTTTGATCTCCCTTTCATAAAAAGCATTTGGAGTTCTAAAGAGGTGGGTTGGGCTTTTGTAGAAGCATAAGGCAGATCAGGGGGTATTCTTTCTCTTTGGGATGAAAGCAAAATTGTAGTTTTGGAGGTCTTCAAGGTAGAATTCTCATTAACATTAAAGTGCAGTACCATTTGTAAGAAATTATGCTGGATTTCCAATGTATACGGACCAAACAGCCCTAGTGAAAGAAGAAATTTGTGGATTGAATTAACCTCATTAGCAGAAAGATGTGATAGTGCTTGGTGTATTGGTAGGGACTTTAACTGTATTCGAAGAAGACAAGAAAGATTTCCAGTAGGAAGAGCAACTAGAGAAATCAGACAATTAATAATTTCATTAGAAATACGAATCTACTTGAAATCCCCATGTCAAATGGAAGATTCTCTTGGTCACAAGAAGGAGAAACAGTATCAAGATCACTGATTGACAGATTCTTCATCACAAGTAGTTGGGATGATTTGTTCGAAAACTCAAGAGTCTCAAGACAAACTAGACCAATTTTTGATCACTTCCTTCTCTTGTTTGAAGCTGGAGCTGTTGAATGGGGCTCCTTCCCTTTTAGATTTTACAATAGTTGACTACTTGATAAGGAATGTTGCAGAATTATTGAACGTTCTCTAAGTCTGGAAATTCAGCAAGGGTGGGCTGGTTTTAATTTCTCAGTCAGACTAAGAAAGTTGAAACAAGCCCTCAAAAGATGGTATGCTGAAAAAACCAAGCAGCTGAAAGCTAATGAAGAAACACTACTAGAAGAAATTCGAAGAAGAGATTTAATTATGGAGTCTCATGAGGAACCCTCTCTTGAGGAAGATTTAAGAACCTCTCTAAAAGCATAATTAGTTTCCATCTACCAAACAGAGGAAAGAAACCATATTCAAAAAAGCAAACTGAATTGGTTACAATTGGGTGATGAAAATACAGCCTTCTTCCACCTTTTTCTTGCTGCCAAGAAAAGGAAAAACCTAATAACGGAGTTAATCAATGACCAAGGGGAAGCTACAAAGAATTTCAGAGAAGTGGAATCCCTAATTATTGATTTTTACAGTAATCTATACTCAAAAAGTCAAGGATTGAGATATATACCTCAGAATCTGAGCTGGCCAAGGGTCTCTTCAGATCAGAATTTGGGGCTGAT